>NC_056744.1:723773203-724000703 GCF_019279795.1 Protopterus annectens
AACAAACATTATATTTCATATATATTGCTATATATCATATAACCTAAGCAATATTACATAAATTATTCATTTCCTGCCTTTTTTAACAAGAACATCTTTAGTAAACCATCACTTGCTACACAGGCAATCATACATTTATATAAATGAAAACAAACCACACAGACACAATCCTAGTTGCAAGCATTTTGCATCACAAACCATACTGGCACACTCCGAGTTGCAAACATTATACATCACTTATAATCTACCAAATCATTTTTAATCAAACTTTACATAGATTATTTAAGTCCTGCCTTCTTTTAAACCTCATTCCTCCCCTGTATGTATGTTTTCCATAATTCACATTTTTTCCTATGTAGTTTGCTCGTACCCTTTTCTAAAGATCTCAGTTCTATTTGTTTTATCTCTGTTACCATATTTACTACTTCCAGTGTAGTTGGGTTAGATTTTGATTTCCATATTGTAGTAATTTTTTTTGGCAGCCACCATTATTAGACCCAGCAAGGCCTTACTATGTCCAGGGCCAGTGTTAGCATTTTGGGGGCCCCCAGCAAATGTCAAGTTGAGGGGCCCCTAGGCACTTCAGTATAAGTATCATCCTGTCAATGTCACACCTCCTAAGAAACTTTTTAGTTTGTACTGCAAACCTTTAGGAGTAGTATGCACAGACAGACCATAGCTACAAGCTGTTACATTACAACAGGCCGATATACCACACTTTGTTGACCTGTCTAACAAAGGGGCACTTAGTTACTGGCATTTAGTTGCAACAAAGATACATTACAACAACTATATGTGCAGGTCTGGACTTAAATGACGTGATGACTAGGCCTACTGTTTCAACACCTCCTGCACATCCTCCAGTCCTCTCCTCTAACCCCCCCCCCCTTTGGGCTCCCCATACCATGCACATTATTTTTTTCTTTCTTTTCTTACATTTTGCCTTACTCTCAGCTTTTTCAAGAAGCCATAACTTTCTATATGCTCTGAACTGCATTGTAAAGTTTTTTTTTTTTTTTACACAAAGTTTTCATTCAATAATGGCTTGAACACAAATTATTATTAAGGAAAGAAATTCATTGTTGCTGTTCAGTTTTCGTTTTCTTTGCATCCTTTCAGCATACTTTTCCTGACCAAGACAGCACAGTAATAGCCATTTAGGAAATAACTCAATTGAGCTGGTGCCCCCAAAGCCATAAGGGTTATATATGTGCCCTGGGATACATTTTAGAGGATTTTCTCAGCATTTTACTCCAATGGTGGCCTAAACAAAAATCATGCAAAATAAAATAATTTCAGTCTTATTTTTTTCTTTCAAGGAAGACATAAGTTGTGCCCAAGGCTTAACGTTAAAAGCTGACAAAATAGTAACTCACAATAAACTAACAAGGCAGTTGTGGGACTACATAGGTATTATCTGGGAATATTGCCTCCTTTCCTAACCCCCTCCCCCCCACAAAAGACAGCCACTGCCTATACATCCCTCTGGTGTTAGACTAGGATGAAAGCAAAGGTTTAAATTGCCTTAGCCATATATTTCAAGTGATTGTTGATGTATGTGTACATAGTATGCTTCCTCACCCCTAACCCTCAAAGTCAGCCCCATGTATATGTGCCTGATGTATGATTGTGAGAATGATTTCTGTAATATATTCTAAATTGCTGCTCTTAGACAGTACACCACCCGTACACAAGCTATAGTAACCTTCTTTTTACACTTCTGAGGTCTGTGAGAAACAAAGTAAATAAACAATGACCACACTGTCCTCAGCTCAATCACAAGCTATAATGACTTCATGTGCACACCTCTAAGGTTTGACTGTGATGAAAATTAAAGTTGTAATAACCACACAATCCCCAGCCCCATAACCTACAGCAGCTTTCTGTACACACACATTTGACCAGGGCTCATTTTAGAATGGGTGTGGTTGAAACCAGAGGCTTTATCCTAAAAGGGTCATATCTCAACACTGTTCAGGTTAAACAGCTCAGCCAGAAAACTGATACATTTTTGTCTTCATTTTTCTTCAACCAGCAATAGCTTTTGTGGGTGTCCCCACAGAGTCAAGGATAATTAAGGGATCCCCCAGTATCCATTTATACAGTCTGGTGAGTGGGGGCCACAATACTCCAAGAAGATCTAAGTATATGAATGTTCTGTAATATATCTTATGTCTTACTTTTGAAATATAATTACTTGTTAAGTAAATTTTTTACTGACACCCAGAAGAATAATGTCTGTGTCCTGGCATTACTGGGTATATGCACAGACAAAAATCAGTGATATTTTTGCACACACACAAGCATAAGCCACAGCAGTCTTAGTTTTGTGGTTATTTCAGGAAATAGCAATACATTGTGCAACACTGGTACTGCCACACCAGTTCAGTAACTGCTGTTTAGCAGTTGTCAAACAGCAGCAGGGGTAAGTCACTTATTTACCTCATTGGGCAGTAATGCATACTGTCACTATCCCATATTTCACACACCTTCCCGGATTTTGTTCATACTTCTGCTTTTTCCTTTGCAAAAAGTTTGATTTGCTGGTAAATCATTCAAGATTACAGTCAATCAATCCAGACATCTGAGTTTTATAATTATTGTACAAAAATACGTGTTGATGCAAAATGTGTTATTCTACTAACTTTTTAAGTGCATTAGAGTAATATTTAAAATGTAATCCTGATTTTGAGCCTTTATTCTATTATTTTTGGGATTGTACTTAGTATAGCTCAATTTCTTTGCTTAAGAATTATCTGGTGTTCTGCTTGTATTTATAAAACTCCCTGAAAGAGAAAACCATCCCTGGTGATCAGCTCTTCTTAAAATCCAAAATTTGCACTGAGATAAGTCACTCTGGGCTGCTGATGTCTCTAGTGCTTACCTTGCTCATGTTCATTATCAACTTCATCCTAACAGGGTCATATCACAGCCCTGTACAGGTTAAAGAGTATAATTAGTAAATTAATACTTTTTTTTCCTCATTTTTCCTCAACCAGCAGCAGCTTTTATGGGGCCCTCCACACAGTCAAAGATGATTAAGGGGGGGCCCTTGCAGCCACGGGTATAGCAGGGACCTAAAGCTGGCTACATAGTTAGTTTTAGTGGAGAAAATGTCCAACAGCAGGATTTAACTAAGACATGGGCACTATGTCAGTAGTAAAATATTTAATGAATTCTGATGCCTGCTACTTGACAAAACACTGTTACTACACCCAGAAATATCTTTGGATTTTAAAGGAGGTAAAAATAAGAGTTATTATTCATGTGGTTTATTAAGTATACAATAATGCTGTACTAGCTTTTGTTGCTTTGACAGGCATGTAAAAAATATCAGGATAAGATAACTTGCTGTGGTTGGGGGCCCCCAGCGACCGCAGGGTTCGCTGGTGCCTAAAGCCAGCTATGACTATGTCTAGGCAATACCGATTCTGTATCATAGCTCAGAAAAATCATGTCCCTCGTCAGACCAATCTGACCACCCAGCATCTCCGACAGTGCATCCAAAGGGAATCCTTAAAGTCCACCAACTCACCACACTCCAAGAAAATGTGTTCCCAATTACTTCTTTCTTCCCCTTCTCACCTCCAGCATTTGCTGTCTGCCTGATTAAAATTTCTCTGGAGTCCACTTGGGGTATAAAAATATTGATGTAAACATTTCCAGGCAAAAATCCTAACTCTTCTAGATTTTGTTGCATATTTGGGAGAGGAGACATACATACATCCTTCCATTATTTCTTTGTGAATTACTTATCCAAGCTCTTTTGCCAATCCTTTCTAACCTCCTCTGATTGATTTTTATAGTTATCATGAAATATTTTATACGCTCTACTAATTATTTATTTTTTAATGGCAGCTTCTGCTCTAGATTCAATTAAAAAGTCTCCCAGTGCTGTTTTTTTTTTTTATTTAGGACACCCTTATTTCTTTATCTTTGCCTATACTCTGATATCAGTCCTTGATAGGGAAGGCAAACTCTAACCTGCAGTCCAAATAAATTCTTAGCATCTTCCCATTCTATCATCTTTCCCTCTCTACTTATTTGCTTCAAATACCTTGGTTCCTTTGCCAGTTTTCTCCAATAAATTCCAGCCCCCTCTTTCCTATTGTCTGTATTTCTAATTGCAGTCATCCCTATCAGTAGAATTTCCTTTATCCATTCCTGTGTTGGTTTAGTTCTTAAAATACTTTCTGCTACTTTATGGATATAATATTCTGTATGGTTATTGTTATTCTCCTTAAAGGCCTGCATCCAAAATCCCAGTCTCTCCTTGTTTCTTGAACTTCCCCCTGTTTCATCATCATCCCTTTCCACTTTCAATGATAGTTTTCTGCTTGTGCTATGTATAGGAGTCTTAACCGTGTAGCTCTGAAATACCCCTTCAAACCGAGTAATCCCAATCCACCCTTTTCTACTGGAAGAATCAACTTATCTCACTTAACTCTTGCCATCTTCCCCTCCCAAATGAAGTCCTTCAGCTCTGTATTAATTGCTATCCACAACTTCTCCTTTACTTAATAAAAATATGCCTGACACGTGTATAAGACTAAAGGGGCTAAAAACATTTTACCTGCTTGTATTTTGCTATCCATATGCATAAAACAAAGCTTCCATTTTTTTAGTTTTTGTTTTATCTTTTGTTTAGTCTCTTCCCACATATACTTGGCTGGCGCACTAGAATACTTTTTAATCTATACTCCTAAATACTTCATTTTATCATGTCCCCATAAATATGGATATTACAGAACCGGGAAGCGTTCCATATACAGAATACAAATAACTGACAGAGAAGCAAAAACCCTCTAAAATTTCTATCCTCTCTAACAGCTCCCGAATAATCTCCACAACCCATTCATAAATTCCTCTCTTTTCAACAGATAGGTGGGAAAGCACAAATGTCTCATTTTTGTTTCATTACCCTATGCTTTTACTTTAGCTATTATTGGTGCATGATCTGATATAGTTATTGGATGAGTATCAAGACCTTCAGTTAAATTCACATGTTCCTGTGAAATGTAAATTCTGTCTAGCCTAGCCTAGCCCAGTTTTATATCTTGGGAAATAATATGTAAATTCACTGCAAACTCCTATTACTGAATTCATATCTTCCATGCCAAATATTTTCATAAATTTCTTCAAAAATCCCTTCTGGGCTCCCCCAACACATCTTCATGGCTGCAAATCCAATTCCAGTTCCCACCTATAAGTAATGTTTTTGCTGAAAACTGATTATTTCTCACAGAATTTTCTTAAGCTCCATTATAACAGTTTTAGGTGGAATGTAAATACATGCCACTGTAATCCTCCTTCCTTGCCTGTAGCCCCTTAGCACTACAAATCTGCCATTATTATATTTTTTATCTTCTTATATCAGTATTGGAGCTCCTCTTGGAATTGATATAAGTACTCCTCTTTTCCTTTGTCCAAGGCATTCTGCTGAATAAGTATCCTGAAAATCTTTCTTTATCAAATTCACATGTTCACTTCTTTCTACGTGTACCTCATGTAACAAAAGTATTTGCACTCTGCATGTTTAATATCATTTACTACTGTTCTTGTTTGTATTTATCCATGAGGCCATTTACATTTAAAACCATTAAAAAAGTATAATTGTATTAAAAAGTTATTATTCCTGCCTTTTATGTATAACACCTTTTTGTTAAATGTGTAGTTCCAGCTTTTGTGTTACATGCATACACTGTTTGGCAAGTTGAACTTTTATACAGTTGTTTCTTGTCATATCCATTTGAACCTATGTCATATCCTATAAAATGTTTTGTTTTATTGAAAGCCTTCAAAAAAAACCCACACCTCCAATACCCCCTAAAACTTATTAACTTAATACCAACACACAAAACTATGTATACCTTCAAATATTGAAGTTTTTCCCTTCTAATAGGAGCAAAAGTCCCAAACTGACGGCCACACTCACAGACTTGAGCCAACCCAAAAGAAATGTCATCCATGCTAAGACACATAAACAGCCTGTGCTTCTACTAAGTGCTGATTAGTTTTGTTGTATCTTTATAGCTCTCCCAGCTGGGAAAAACATTGAATGTTTTCATAGAACATTAACTACTTTGGGTAAGCCCCTGAATGCTTTCAGAGAATATTATCTACCTTGGGACCCCCCCCCAGATGCTTTCACAGAACATTATCTCCTAGCCAATTTCTCTTTTCTTTTTTTTTCTCAGCCAATCACTCTCCAACAGACTATAGCTAGTTTCTCTTTATCAGATTGTTTCCATGGAGTCATGAAAACCAGGCAGCCAGTTTTTCATTATCAGATTGTTTCCATGGAAACATGAAGACCAGCTGCAGAATTGTTACTGAGCATACATGTATTTGCTAGAAAAAAGACTTGTAATATTCAATGTTCTTTTTCATTTACTTGTTGCTAAATCACTCTAAGAACTTTAATCCAGTCATTTCCCCATGCAAGAATGAGAAAAAATCACATTTTTTTTTCTTTTATCATGCTTTTTAGCCAGGCTTTTTTTATATTGCAGTGCCTATATTTCTTAAAACTTAACAAGAAGAAAGAGAGAAGAAGGGAGAAAGAAAAGAAAAAAAGAACAGCAGCACTTGTTTACAAATCCCATTACACTTAAAAATAACTGAAAAAATTACTCTACAGCATTTAAGGAACACCACATGCCAGAAAATTGGTACTATTTAAGGAAAAAAAATACTTAGAGTTATTTTTTCCCTCCTCTTCCCCTCCCCAAATCACTTTTCTGAACATTAATGGCACAAAATAGGGCATATGCTTTAGAGTCCCCCACAAGTTCAACAAATTCTGAAAAAAAAATCAATATTTCCAGATTTTTTTTTGTTTTGTCATATTTCACAAATATAATTATTGTGTTGTAATCTTATATTAAGTTACTGGTTTTATTATGTCAATCTCTGAAATCCTGTCTTTGCTTCATTTCCAATGTACTCTCACTTCTTTTAGTGAACTCTGTTGCTCTCTTCCTTCTCTCCAACATTTTCCATAGAAAATTTTGAAAAGGTTTCACTGGCACAGTCCCTCTGTTGTCTTAATTAATAGAAGAATGAGAAGCAGAATCTCCTTCTGTTTTACAGCTTACTTTTTGTTGAGCAAACTTTTGTATTTCCTCCTTAGCATGTACTTCAAAAAAATATTTTTATCCCTCCAGGGAAGAAAACCCCGAAGACAGCTGGGTACAGCAGTTTGAGTCTCACACCTAAATCTCAATATTCCCTGGACAGTGGAATAAATTTGCTCCTGTTCTGTCTGGTGTGCAGTGTGTGATCATTCTCTACAAACACTCTGCTGTTTCTCACTTTTAGTACTTTGTCCTTCTGCCACAGTTTTGTCAGAATCAACTCCTTCTGCTGGTAGGATTCCATCTTTACTACTAAAGTTTTAGGTTGCTTTCTTATAGCCAGGTTTGGAGCATACACACAATGTGCCCTTTTGACTAACCACTCCTGCTGTGGAATACTGGTCCCGTTGCATATTTCTGCTTTCATAATGTAGTCTGTTCCTTCCAACTTCTTTGGTATAGCTGAAAATCTCAGGTATTCCCTATGTGCTATGTCCTCTAATTCTATTATTTTTTTGAAACATCTCTTCTTGTGCAGTCTTATATTCAGCCAGCCTTTTCTTCATTTTGACCTCTGATTTTTGCAGCTTTATCATCTCATCTGAATATCTGTTTAAATCTTCTTCCATTTTCCAGCCTTTTGTTGCTTGTGTTGTTATGCTTCATCAATGTTTTGTTTAGTTTAACCAGCTCTGCATGCAGTTGTCTTGTATCTTCCTGTAGGTTGTTGGAAGTCATGTCTGAATATTGCATTGCTTTTTGTTGAACAACTGCAGTACTTTCCCCAGTCAGTGTTTCTTCCTCATTTTTTTTTGTAGCTGATTTTTCCATGTCTTCTGTATTTCTTTATTCCTGGCATCCAGGCAGTGCACTTACTAGCCAGTTACTGAAATTTACCTATAAACGCAAGTCTACTGGCCTTCCCTGCTGAGTTTCTGTTTTCACACTGAGAGAGCTAGAAATAAGCTGTTACTCAATGTGCAGCTACTCAATGTGCAGCCTTCTTGGAAGCCTCAGTTTTTATGTTTTTATACACTCAACCCAAATCTGATTCAGCAGCTATAACTTTATTTAATCCTACTGCTGGTAAACATTTAGTTAATTCCAGTCCTACACTTTCTGACAAGGATGGGAAATAATTAACTATGGGAAAAAGTGCATGCTTCAACTTCAGTTTTCAGAATTTTGAATTGCAGGGCTCATATGTTAAGGTTTGACTAATTGCAAAAATATGATGAATGTTTTATCTGCAGTTTCGTATTGTGAGGAAACATCTGCTTTAAATGGTTTAATTTCTTCCATTTTACATTTCACAAAAATGTGTGCATGACTCTGTGTATACATCATCCAGGGCTATGGCCACTGGTACTCATTTGAGGAGGTTTGCCTGGCTATGTTCTCAGAACCTGGTAGAAAGACAAACTGCAAAGAGATCCAAAAATCACACAAGGAATGCTGAGAACAAATCACTTTATAACGCAAAGCTTTCGGGAATAACCCTTTCTCAATACTGAATACATATATAGACAAAGCAACTGCTTTTATACAAGCCTAGTAGTCATGTGACTGCAGCCAAAGTCACATGACTTATTCAAATATGCATTTAAAAAAACATTTTTTAAAAAAACATTTTTTAAAAAAACTACACATATATATATATAGTCACATTTCAAGGTGGTGTACATCAGAAAATACATATATACATTTCCAAAAATACGTATATACATATATACATATGTATTTAATAGAAACTCTAAAAATGTTAAAAATTGTAGAAACATATATATAGACACACACACACACATACATAACATACACTTATTTACCTAAATATGTACACATAATCATATGCATTGAGCTTATAGAAATTTCATTTCATATTACGTTGTAATCCAATAAGGATAGGTTTAATGCTCACTGTGCTGTTAATGCCAGGAGAACTGTCAGCTCCTAAACGTACTATCCACTGATATTCTTTAGTTTCAAGAAAATTATTGATATCACCACATCTAATTGAGGGAACCACCAAATCAATAACCCTAAATCTAAATGTATGTCGGTCCCCATAAGTCTCAATGTGTTTAAACAAGGCGTTCTGGGGACACTGTCTCCTGATTTCCGACTTGTGCTCAATAATCCTGTCCTTAAGTCTACGTGTAGTCTTACCAATGTAGTATGCAGGACATACAGAACATGATGCCATGTAGACCACATTGGTGGTAGTACAAGTAGCTTGTACAGAAAATTTATATGTGTAATGTGTAATCGTGTGCACGTAACTATTAGATTCCACAAAAGTAACCAAGTCAGAACAACAGGAGCAGTTGTGACATGCGTAAGTGCCAAAATTGGATGTAGAACAAATGGGTCTGTCAAAAGACAAATTTAAAGAAGGGCGAAAGTCTTTATAACATAACATACTTTTAAGGCTTTTCATATTTCTAAAACTAAAAAATGGCTTATCACCTAGCAGTTTTGTAAGTTCAGGAGATGCCATTAAAATAGGCCAATACTTATAGATTGTACGCTTAACAAGAGAAACCTTACTTGCAAAACCAGTTACATATCTGAACCTTTGCACATCAGAACTTGCAGCTTGATTTATCCTAATATCAGAATTTGTAGAATAATAATTCCTAAAGTATGGGGCGTACAATGAATGTCTATTAGTAGACACCTGATCCTTCATCTCATTCAAAGTAGTCACTGCATAACCACAATCAACAAAATCCTCAAATGTATCATTTAGCTGTTCATTAAAAATAATATCATCTGTGTTAAGTCTACTCACTCTGATAAATTGAGACTTAATCACACCTCGAAAAACATGTGGGGCATGCATGCTATCCGCATGTACATATCTAACTACATATGTCGCCTTCTTAAAAACAGAAGTACTCAAAGATCCATCCTTAGAAAAAATGTTAACATCAAGAAAGGAGGCCTCTTTACTAGTAATAGTCGATTTAAACTTTAAAAAGGATGTCGTGTTATTCAAGTGTACAAGGTATTCTTCTAAACTATCCCTAGATCCATTCCAAATCAAGAAACAATCATCAACAAAACGTTGATAGAACACAACACGTATATCAAAAAAGTTTTTACCATCATGCAAATTATCCAATTCCCACTGATGTAGTACAAGGTTTGCATATGTATTGGCCACGGGGGTGCCCATGGCAACCCCGTTGACCTGCAAATACGGTTGCTGATTAAAGATGAAAACATTATGGCTAAGCACTAAGTCCAATAATTGACATATGTTTTGAATAGAATCACATGATAATGATTTTTCAGCAGTCAGAAACTTCCTAATAGACTCTATACCATACAAATTAGGGATAACAGTGAACAATGACACAATGTCTAAGGTAACAAATAGAAAATCATTTAAATCCCGTGGTTCACTGTAATACCAATTCGAAAGTTTAAGAAGAAAATCACCAGTATCTTTTATAACATAATTACATTTATCTAGAAAGGGAAACAATTGTTTCTGAAGGTAAACCGAAACAGGTTCGGTTACCCACCCATTGCCAGAGACAATGGGTCTCATAGGAGGGTCTAACAAACACTTGTGTATTTTGGGAAGTCCATATAACTGAGGTGTAGAGGGACATGGTACAGAAAAAAAGTTAAACAATTCTAGACTAATATTGTTATTAAACTGCATGTCATATATATGTAAATTAACATCAGTGATATGCTTCTTAACGTCCAACAAACTGATTTTTTTGAAGGACAGATGGTCCATCAGTAACTTCTCCATTGATAAATTATAACAAACTCTATCCATGATCACAATACTGCCACTCTTATCTGCCTGTTTAATAATGATGTCATTATTCCTTTTAAGATTCTGCAAGGCAAGATGTTGCTCATAAGTTAAGTTATAAGTAAACTTCTTATCATAAATATTAAACTGTTGTCTAAAATCAGCTTCACAGACATTACAAAAGGCAGTAGTAATAGGTGCATTCACAGGTATAAAGGTACTACGTTTTCTAAGAGTATTACTAAAAGCAGTACTGGCATTGAACAAAATTTTCAAATTTAAATTCCTCACAAAGATTTTTAAATCAGTAATAACACCGACTAAGTCTAAATTAGCCATAGGTATGAAGCTCAATCCCTTCGAAAGAAGGGACACATGAGAATCATTTAAAACAAAAGATGAGAGGTTTAAAACGCCTCTTACTACTTGCGGGCATTCTTGCCCTGTCTCAACGGACTGTCGTACTTGCGTTTCATTGAGGGAGTCTCTTGCTTCGTGAATGCTGGTTCCCTTTTGTTTAAAGAGTCCTGCACACGTTCTGGTTTCTCTAGTTGAAACCGTTTCTCTATAAAGTTTAAAGTCGACTGGTGCGTTTTCTTGTTAACTTGCTGCACATCTAATGTTGAATTCAAGGCAACAGTTGATGAAGTGTCCATAGCGGACGCCATTACGGCGTCAGCGTTAGCATTATTAGAAGGGGCGGTAGTTATAACTTCAGTAGGAATTAAAGTGACAGTGTCCTTTTGCATAGAATTAGCGCCAACAGTCAGATTTGAATCAGAAGGCTGAAATACATCCAGCGCCCTAATAGAAGTACCAACAAAAGTTTTTACATTGTAATTTTTATTAGATACTTCCGGAGTTGATTCTCTTGGGTCATTCCTGGGCCAAGAGAAGATATGACCCAATCTGAAGTCATTAATATCTCGAGAAAGTTTTCTTTTTTTAACTAGCTCAAGTTTATCATCTAATTCACGAAATTTACTGAATATATGGTTGTATTTAGGTAACATCTCTGAGAAACATGTAAGAGATTTCAGCTCTTCATCTAATTTAATAATCTCAGTCTTCAAATCTTGTTCAACAGACATAAAGTATTCATTCATTAGTGACATATAGTCTAAACTCAGCTTCAGATTCATTTGCTGCCACCTTTTGAGGAGTTCAGGATACACATTTCCATAAGATGGCATTTTCAATATTCTTAGTTGTTAGAAAAATCTATACATGCTGCTTAGAAAATATATTTACATACATGCTGCCTAGAAAAATATATTTACAATGTGTGCTGCTTAGGAAGATGTGTATTTAAACATTCAAACATATATAAGTTGTGTGATCAAATATATAGAGAAATGTGTGCTTTAGTTAGGAATAAATGTACTTAAATCCATAATAGAGAACAAAGTTTATGTAATGCATTTAATTCTGTCTTACTAGAATAATAGTAGAAATAAACCTGCATATTATTGCTTGAAGCACAAGCTGCAGTGTAATCAGAAATTTGACCTTGGCAGCTTGCAAACACAGCCTGGCTCATGTCTTTCAAGTAAAGATTATTTTGCAAAGTTAGAAAATAATAAATCTGTTCATGTGTATCCTCTTTCCTGCCTCCACCAGGAGAGTAGCCTTGTCGCACTATCTCTGATAGTGCGCAGCTGAAAACGAGGAAGACAAAGAGAGGCATTAAAGAAGACATACATCTATTGTATTCGAACTAATCAGAGAACCTTGAATTGGCTACATCCTCAGGAGGTCATCGTGACTGACCAGGTGTTTGCAAGGCTGTAACATTCTCATGGGAAAAAGACTTCTTTGAAAAACACAATGTCAGCACTTTTACTAAGTTACTATGATGTAAAGACCCTGTCACTGACCACGTCAGTGAGGTGGGCAAAAGCTGATTGTAAATGATATAAAATGGCAAACACTGTATGAATAAACCAGTCAAAATTCTATACAACTTTGTGTATGGTTTTGCCTCTAATGTACATTAGAGCTTTAAGATACTTGAGTTCTCCTGCATTATTGTTTGTTATTGATTGACATTGTTTTGAATAACTCAATGATTTTTACAGTCCGATTCTAACAAATTTATTTAACATTTTGGTCCTAATCGTGCGAATTCCCTTGGTAAGCTGCAGGTCACAGAGTGCATAAGTGCTAATAAATCTGCGCAGGAGAAGCTGCCAAAAGAATGGTTCTTCTTAAAGTGAAAAGACCTCCGACTGAATTGTTGTGTGTAAAGAGGCTGTCCACTTTCTGATCTGTGGCTGAAAAGCGGAAGACTGGGCCCCAAGGAGAAACAATAAGAGCAGGAGGCTCAGGTAAGAAGAATTTCCCTCTTTGTCTTTGTTTTAGATCAGGGACCAGGTTACACTGTGCTATTGCTAAGGTTTGTGATAGCAGGGAGAGAGAGAGTCGAAGTATTGTATCTTGAGTCATAGATCAGGGAATAACAAAGCAAAGTAAACAGTCATTCTAGACACTACTGTGGATATGGGGAAATAAGATACCACGTGGTACAAGAGAAGGGTTACGTAACAGTCTTTTTAAGACATGGGAAATCAGTGCACTAAGAGATCACGAGATCCGCTAACGGATAATGTGAAGCATATGCAATTACAGTAAGCAAATAATGTGAGATATTTTGCAAAATGTGTTAACAACTATAAATTTGATAGTAAACTAGATAAACTTTCACTAGTTAAACTCCTTAAACAAGCTTTAATCTGATGCAGGGCGTCAGGCAAAAGAAAAACAGAAGCTTAAAAAATTCTGAAACATTTTTAGACAACAGAGTGAAAGGTCTAACAGACAGAATCTCTGAAAAATGAAAACTTAGAGCAGACTGGACTTGCATTAATTAATGCATACAACAGGGAAATGAGACAGTAGATGGATATTATGCTAGATTATTAAAATGCTTAAAATAACAATTAAAAAAAAAAATATATATATACATTTTTAAAAGGTTGCATTGCCTCTGTTAGTAGTTTTATTACAAGGCATATGATAAATCACTGAACAAGCAGGCTGCAAGCCTTACTTGAGTATGCTAGACGTACTGAAAGACACCTTAATAGTAAAAAGAAAAAAGGCACAAGTCTTCACTGCTGAAGACGGAGCTGAAGTATTTGTATTACAGTCAGGTAAAAGGGCATCTAGCTAGGGACTATAAACAAAATAAGAAAGCAATAACAGAAGAAAAAGGAGATGTGGACTGACTATATGATAGTGATAATAACCAAAAATCATCAGGAAAGGTTAATAAACAAAAAGAAAGTGTGAATGTAGTAGAGGAATAGAGGAAGTACAAACAGATGTAGAGAATAAAAATCAAAATAAAATTTTAGATTTAGCATTGTTGAGCCGGAGCTCTACCTAGCAAATACAAAACCAGAAGTAACACTTCTGGTGGAGGGAAGAAAGGTCAAATTCCTGTGTGACTCAGGAGCGTCACGGACTTTGATACACCCTCCAAGTTACCAAAACATTCTAAATCACCTGATTATATATTAGTAAAAGCAGCAAATGGACAGCTATACAGGGAACCACTTTCCCATAATATAGCAATAACTGACCCTGTTTCAGGTATGACTCAGAAAAGTAAAATTGTAGTTTCTGCAAAATATCCAGTAAACTTACTGGGAAAAGACCTTGTGCAGATATTTGGCATAGCAGTAGTTCCTACCATGCAGGGTATGGAAGCACAAAGACAAATGAATGCTCTTGTGGTGTGATCAGAGAGTGAAGCCTATTATTGGTACAGCCAGGACCTAGTTATGATTGGTCCAGGGCAGTAACCAAAGAACTGATAAACGTAGCCATCAGTAAGGTACCCTCCCTTGACACTGATCAGCAGCACTTGTTACATTGTACTCCATACTACTGTAGCACACCAGGACCTAATAAAAAATATAAGTAAAAATCCTGCTGACAAATTAATATTACAAACTTTATGCTGGGATACTGAGGGAAACAGTGTAGTAAGCTGTTCATTACCTCAGGAGTTCATGAGATTGTATAAGTCCAATAGACTGCCACATGTCAGCTTGACAAAAAACAAAAGTTTTAAATGGGCAGACTTAGAAAAAAAGGTAACAAAATGGGAAAACAGACTGATTTAAAAATGTCAGAACAAGGGATATAAAAACAAAACTGAATTGGTTGACACAGACACATACAGCTGTACACTTGCAATCTAGTAAGGACAGCTGATTAGCATTTTATTAAAAGAAAAAGAAAAGGCCTTGTGTAAAATTCCAACAACTCTGTGGTCAACAGGCAAGTTAAATGTAGGGCTTATTCAAGCAGCAGGACCAGTTACAATTACCCCAAAGTCAGCTTTTAAACCACAGAAAAAAACAATACATTTTGGAAAAGAATGCAAAAGTAAAAATTAAGCCTATAATAAGCAGCATTACTCAAAAGGAATACTGGTAGAATCTCCTGATTCACCTTGTGATAAACTCTATTTCCTGTTAAAAACAAGTAAACGGGGAATGGCAGATGGTACAAGATTTATAAGCTGTAAATAATGCAGTAATACCTAAAGCACCCACGGTGCCAGACCCACATACCTTGTTAAATGATTTAAAGCCACAACAGAAGTATTTTACTGTGGTAGATATAAGCAATGCTTTCTTTTCAATACCTATACATCCTAATAGTCAATATTGGTTTGCATTCACATTTCAGGGTAAAAGGTATACATACACTCGACTACCACAGGGATATTGTGAGAGCCCAATAATATTTGCACAAAAAAAAAAATGGCTAGCAATCTGGCAGGGTCTACCCCACCAAAAAGTAGTCAAATTTTACTTTATGTAAATGACATCTTGCTAACAGCACCCAGCAGCAGTGCAGGGTGAATACAGTAGCATTGTTAAAATTTTTAGTAATACAAGGACACAAAGTAAACAAAAGTAAGTTACAACTTTGGGAAAAAAAAACACAGGTTAGATACCTGGGATATGTAATATTCAATAAAGGTAAAATACTAGATAGTGGGAAAGAGAAAAGAGGAAAAAAACAGCAATTTTGCAAGCACCCAAACCAACAACTAAAAAGAAATAATGTCTTTCCTAGGTACAACTAATTTTGTTGGAACTGGGTACCAAATTATTTCACAATGGAAAACAAAAGCAGAAATGGCTTTCTGCAGGTTGAAGCAGTTAATAGCTTCTTCATTAGTTTTAAGACTTCCAAGTTATCACAAACGTTTTTTTTTTAGACCATAGATTGTAAGCAATGGTACATGACATCAGTATTAAAGCAACAACATGGGGATAAGCAATGCCCCATAGCTTACTATTCATCACAGTTAGACCCAGTGGTGCAATCTTTGCCTCACTGTGTACAAGCAGTACTTGCAGCAGCAATGGCAGTACAGGCTTCAGCCTCAGTGGTGTTATTCCACCCTCTCACATTGAGAATGCCTCATGCAGTTGCAATAATTCTGCTACAAGAAAAAGTTGCATACCTTTCTCCTGCTAGACATCTTTCATGTATGACCATACTGCTGAGTCAACCTCATATAAACAGTTAGCTTACCTAGACAAGATCTTACAAATATGCCCTTGAATAATGCTGAGGTGACATATTACGTGGATGGCTCATGCAGAAGGGGTCCTACAGGGAAAAATCTGGTGGGGTATGCAGTAGTTACAGACACTAAAAATTTAGAAGCACAAACTTTGCCACACAACTTGTATGCTCAAGCAGCAGAACTGGTAGTTTTGACAGGAGCATGTATTTTAGTAAAAGGCAAAAAAAAAAAAGTAAACATATATACTGATAATCAGTATGCTTTTTCTACAGTGCATGTGTTTGCACAATAATAAAAAAATAGAAGGATGATTACATCCAGTGAAAAATCTATTAATCATGCGCAATTTATTTTGGAGCTATTAGAATCTATTCAGTTGCCTACTAAAGTAGCTATTTGTAAATGTGTAGCTCATACAAAACAATAGGATAAGATTTCAAAAGGTAATGCACGAGCTGATGCAGCTGCAAAGCAAGCAGCCTCAGACTCAGAAACTTTATTTTTAAATGAAAAATTACAACCCTTTAAGATTTTAGATTTAGACATGTTAAAAACAATGCAAATGCTTACTACAAAAGCAGAAAAACAAAACTGGGTAAAACAAGGTGCAATTTTTAAAAATGGACTGTACATTTCCAAAGGAAAAAAACAATATTACCGTCTAATTTATTTAGAAATGCAGCTTTGTTGAGCCATGGGCAGAGCCATGTCTCAACAGGGGGGATGGTACAGTTAGTAAATAAAATATTCCAAACATATGGATACATAAATTATACAATAAAATTTTGTGCAGCTTGTCATACTTGTAACAAGCACCATGCACAAGGAGCATTTAAAAAACAAGCAAGGGAGTTTCCCTACACCACCATATCCATTCCATACTATTTGTATGGACTTCATAGAGTTGAATAAATGTGAAGAAAAGAAATACTGTTTAGTGATCATAGATATGTTTTCAAAATGGGTAGAAGCTTTTCCAACCAGGAATCCAAATGCAGCAACAGTGGCAAAGCCCCTAGTAAAGGAAATAATTCCTAGATTTGGCATACCGGAAAGAATCTATAGTGGCAATGGGACACATTTTGTCAATCAGACAATTCAACAACTTGGGAGATTTTTTTGGGATTTCCTTAAGGAATCACTGTGCTTACCACCCACAGTCAGCAGGACTGGTGGAGAGGTACAATGGGATTTTAAAAAAAAAACAAGTTAAGAAAGTTAATGAGTGAGACTCAGAAGAATTGGATTTGCTGTTTACCTCTAGCATTGCTGAGCATGAAAACAGTAACAAATGTAAAGGGTTTAATCCCCTTTAAAGTAGTATTTGGAAGGGCATATTATGTGCCTCAGTAAAAAGCTCTCATGCCTGCAGGGCTGGAGGCTGACAGTTCACTAGCTAATTAAATAAAGAAACTGTTATAAATAAATCTGTTTTGCAGTTTAACTCTTTTTCAGACAAAAGAACTTTCAGCTGAATAAAAACTTTGTGACTGATACACAAGGGCAAAATGGCCAAGAGTAAAGAAAACAAAAAGCAGAGCAACCCAAGAACTATTGCATAATTATTTTAACTGTGTATTTGTTAACTATAAGTGTGACAATTTTCTCTTATTGTGGTTTTTCCTGCACTCAACCACACAAGTGAAAGTGAGAAGACGTGATGAACTGTTTATAGACTGGCATCCAAATTTTAACACGTACCTGGCCATGAAGCAAGTGTATACAGAAACTATGCACATTTCAAATTGCTGAGTTTGTACAGCTATACCAACAAAATATAATAGACTTTAACGTCCTCTGTCCCTCTGGGGATAAAATAAGACTTTGGAAAGTTTTTTATACAGAAACTGTGAGATCACAGGACAAAATTGCTTTATTTTTACCTGTTCACACAAAAAGGAGTTGTATGTCTCTACAAAGTAATACCCTCCAGGTGGGCTGGAGTAATGGTAATATAACAATGTCTTATAAATGTTACATTAAAGTCAAAAGTGGGGGTACTGTTTGTAATACTAACCATGATTCATATCTGAGTTCCATGAAAACTACATTAAATGCAGTATGTGACAATCCAGTCTTAACTAAGCAATTGTCTATTAAGAATAGAAAAATGTTTCATGCAGGGATAACACGTATCAGTACCAAAGTAATGATTTTATTTGTGGGAAAAAGGCATATAAATGGTTACCTGAGAATTGGTCCGGCAGTTGTTTTTTGGTTTATCTGGTTTCAGCAATAAGACATACTGCAGAATTACCTTTGGGTAAAATATGAAACGTAAGGAAAACAGCTCGAGAATCTGAAGGTCCAGTGAGAAAAAACCCTGTGAATCCAGTTGGTAAAATCGAAGCTGGTTGAAAAGGCCATAATTCAGTAAAAGACAAAAGTAAATTGACTCATATAAACTTGGGCAACAGTGTTATATCCAGGGCAGGAATGCCACCAGCCTATGGAGCAGTCAAATCGATCTGGGAGCTGAGGAAGCTGTCAAAAGTCATGAGCAATGCAACTTTTTCCACCCTAGAATTGGTGACTAATGAACTGAATGCAATAAAACTGTTGTGCTACAAAATCGAATGGCTCTTTACTTCACCCTAGCAGCAAGAGGTGGTACACGAAGAAAAATGCTGTGCGTACATTCCAGACAACCAACATGAAATCAATGATCACCTAGAGGTAATTCAGCAAGTATCAGCAATGACTAAACCAGGCCCAAACCCACTGACGGACTTTTCCAGAATCTGTTTGGGGGGGTGGGGTTCCATCCTATTGAACATTCTGATTGCAATTTGTGTGGTACTGCTCATAATTGGAGCATGTGTCTGCTGCGGGATACCCTGTGTGAAAAAATTAGTTAAAGACTTAGTTGATGTATCAGTGACTAAAACTATGTACCAAGATATGGAATTGAATTTGTTGATACCAAGTGAAAGTCTATCTGAAATATAAAACAAATGACTTACTTAGCTGAGAGTCCTTGAAAGGAAAAGGCTAAGAAATGAAATAATACTGTTTATGTTTCAAATAGCATTAAATGCATTAACAGGAGGGAGAATGTTAGAAAAATCTATACATGCTGCTTAGAAAATATATTTACATACATGCTGCCTAGAAAAATATATTTACAATGTGTGCTGCTTAGGAAGATGTGTATTTAAACATTCAAACATATATAAGTTGTGTGATCAAATATATAGAGAAATGTGTGCTTTAGTTAGAAAAAAATGTACTTAAATCCATAAAAGAGAACAAAGTTTGGAAAGTAGTATATAATGCATTTAATTCTGTCTTACTAGAATAATAGTAGAAATAAACCTGCATATTATTGCTTGAAGCACAAGCTGCAGTGTAATCAGAAATTTGACCTTGGCAGCTTGCAAACACAGCCTGGCTCATGTCTTTCAAGTAAAGATTATTTTGCAAAGTTAGAAAATAATAAATCTGTTCGCATGTGTATCCTCTTTCCTGCCTCCACCAGGAGAGTAGCCTTGTGCACTATCTCTGATAGTGCGCAGCTGAAACGAGGAAGACAAAGAGAGGCATTAAAGAAGACATACATCTATTGTATTCGAACTAATCAGAGAACCTTGAATTGGCTACATCCTCAGGAGGTCATCGTGACTGACCAGGTGTTTGCAAGGCTGTAACATTCTCATGGGAAAAAGACTTCTTTGAAAAACACAATGTCAGCACTTTTTACTAAGTTACTATGATGTAAAGACCCTGTCACTGACCACGTCAGTGAGGTGGGCAAAAGCTGATTGTAAATGATATAAAATGGCAAACACTGTATGAATAAACCAGTCAAAATTCTATACAACTTTGTGTATGGTTTTTTGCCTCCTAATGTACATTAGAGCTTTAAGATACTTGAGTTCTCCTGCATTATTGTTTGTTATTGATTGACATTGTTTTTGAATAACTCAATGATTTTTACAGTCCGATTCTAACAAATTTATTTAACATTAGTCCACGAGGGACTATCCCCATTTTGAGGTATGCAGAGAAGCTGAACCTCTGCCACTGAAAACGTTTATATGAACCGACCTTACGTTCAAGCAATGCAATTTTATAATTAAAAGTATCAATGTCACCTTTAGAAGAGTTGTCCAAATTGACCTGCGTTCCATTTTCAGGAGCCATAACAGGAACAAAATCCAACAAGGGATTAACTTCTTGCATGAACAACGAATGCAATGATTCCATACTTCCAATAGTAGGTAACAGGCTGCAAAAAGAGGCTAACAAATATAGTTACTCAACAGTCCAGCAGAGTAATACTAATGGTAGAAAGACAAACTGCAAAGAGATCCAAAAATCACACAAGGAATGCTGAGAACAAATCACTTTATAACGCAAAGCTTTCGGGAATAACCCTTTCTCAATACTGAATACATATATAGACAAAGCAACTGCTTTTATACAAGCCTAGTAGTCATGTGACTGCAGCCAAAGTCACATGACTTATTCAAATATGCATTTAAAAAAACATTTTTTAAAAAAACATTTTTAAAAAACTACACATATATATATATATATATATAGTCACATTTCAAGGTGGTGTACATCAGAAAATACATATATACATTTCCAAAAATACGTATATACATATATACATATGTATTTAATAGAAACTCTAAAAATGTTAAAAATTGTAGAAACATATATATAGACACACACACACACATACATAACATACACTTATTTACCTAAATATGTACACATAATCATATGCATTGAGCTTATAGAAATTTCATTTCATATTACGTTGTAA
The DNA here is from genome assembly GCF_019279795.1 of Protopterus annectens. Classification (NCBI taxonomy): domain Eukaryota; kingdom Metazoa; phylum Chordata; order Ceratodontiformes; family Protopteridae; genus Protopterus; species Protopterus annectens. The sequence continues at coordinate 723,794,383 of NC_056744.1, forward strand.
TCCAATAAGGATAGGTTTAATGCTCACTGTGCTGTTAATGCCAGGAGAACTGTCAGCTCCTAAACGTACTATCCACTGATATTCTTTAGTTTCAAGAAAATTATTGATATCACCACATCTAATTGAGGGAACCACCAAATCAATAACCCTAAATCTAAATGTATGTCGGTCCCCATAAGTCTCAATGTGTTTAAACAAGGCGTTCTGGGGACACTGTCTCCTGATTTCCGACTTGTGCTCAATAATCCTGTCCTTAAGTCTACGTGTAGTCTTACCAATGTAGTATGCAGGACATACAGAACATGATGCCATGTAGACCACATTGGTGGTAGTACAAGTAGCTTTTACAGAAAATTTATATGTGTAATGTGTAATCGTGTGCACGTAACTATTAGATTCCACAAAAGTAACCAAGTCAGAACAACAGGAGCAGTTGTGACATGCGTAAGTGCCAAAATTGGATGTAGAACAAATGGGTCTGTCAAAAGACAAATTTAAAGATTTGATTTGGAATGGATCTAGGGATAGTTTAGAAGAATACCTTGTACACTTGAATAACACGACATCCTTTTTAAAGTTTAAATCGACTATTACTAGTAAAGAGGCCTCCTTTCTTGATGTTAACATTTTTTCTAAGGATGGATCTTTGAGTACTTCTGTTTTTAAGAAGGAGACATATGTAGGTAGATATGTACATGCGGATAGCATGCATGCCCCACATGTTTTTCGAGGTGTGATTAAGTCTCAATTTATCAGAGTGAGTAGACTTAACACAGATGATATTATTTTTAATGAACAGCTAAATGATACATTTGAGGATTTTGTTGATTGTGGTTATGCAGTGACTACTTTGAATGAGATGAAGGATCAGGTGTCTACTAATAGACATTCATTGTACGCCCCATACTTTAGGAATTATTATTCTACAAACTCTGATATTAGGATAAATCAAGCTGCAAGTTCTGATGTGCAAAGGTTCAGATATGTAACTGGTTTTGCAAGTAAGGTTTCTCTTGTTAAGCGTACAATCTATAAGTATTGGCCTATTTTAATGGCATCTCCTGAACTTACAAAACTGCTAGGTGATAAGCCATTTTTTAGTTTTAGAAATATGAAAAGCCTTAAAAGTATGTTATGTTATAAAGACTTTCGCCCTTCTTTAAATTTGTCTTTTGACAGACCCATTTGTTCTACATCCAATTTTGGCACTTACGCATGTCACAACTGCTCCTGTTGTTCTGACTTGGTTACTTTTGTGGAATCTAATAGTTACGTGCACACGATTACACATTACACATATAAATTTTCTGTAAAAGCTACTTGTACTACCACCAATGTGGTCTACATGGCATCATGTTCTGTATGTCCTGCATACTACATTGGTAAGACTACATGTAGACTTAAGGACAGGATTATTGAGCACAAGTCGGAAATCAGGAGACAGTGTCCCCAGAACGCCTTGTTTAAACACATTGAGACTTATGGGGACCGACATACATTTAGATTTAGGGTTATTGATTTGGTGGTTCCCTCAATTAGATGTGGTGATATCAATAATTTTCTTGAAACTAAAGAATATCAGTGGATAGTACGTTTAGGAGCTGACAGTTCTCCTGGCATTAACAGCACAGTGAGCATTAAACCTATCCTTATTGGATTACAACGTAATATGAAATGAAATTTCTATAAGCTCAATGCATATGATTATGTGTACATATTTAGGTAAATAAGTGTATGTTATGTATGTGTGTGTGTGTGTCTATATATATGTTTCTACAATTTTTAACATTTTTAGAGTTTCTATTAAATACATATGTATATATGTATATACGTATTTTTGGAAATGTATATATGTATTTTCTGATGTACACCACCTTGAAATGTGACTATATATATATATATATGTGTAGTTTTTTTAAAAAATGTTTTTTTAAAAAATGTTTTTTTAAATGCATATTTGAATAAGTCATGTGACTTTGGCTGCAGTCACATGACTACTAGGCTTGTATAAAAGCAGTTGCTTTGTCTATATATGTATTCAGTATTGAGAAAGGGTTATTCCCGAAAGCTTTGCGTTATAAAGTGATTTGTTCTCAGCATTCCTTGTGTGATTTTATGTTCTCAGAACCTCCCAGATGATGTTAAAGCGAGATTTTAAACTCTCCTTTGGATAGACTTAGTTTTTGGTCTGTCTGGTGTAGAGGTTACCACAAAATGGTATGAGAGGGTATGTTGATACAAATAATCTTTTCTAACCCATCATCCAATTTTAGCAAGAAACAAAATAAACAGTGTCAGCAAAATGCTGGTAAAAAGACATTTAAGAAGAAATAGCAAGGGGGTTCCAAAAAGAATACAGTTCCCCTAAAAAACAAGGACAGTCCAACAAGTAAGAATGACTATTTAAGGGACCTTGTCCTCCAACCCACCCTGGCAGTCCCTTTTCCCTTCCAGAAAGTCTAAATGTCTATATATGTCTTTGACAATAGATAGTTTCAGACAAATGGGTCCTGAAGATCATTCCTCAAGCTTACAGATAGCAGTGGGAAAATATTCCTCCTTTCTAAGGGGTGATTCCTCATCCCTTAGACCAGACTCTTCTATTTCTTCATGTTCTTCAAGATATGTTGTCTCAGGGAATGATAGACCCAGCTCCTCCTTCCCAATTAGGGAAAGGTTTTTATTCAAGGAAGTTCTTGCTGCCATGGAAAGAAAATCCTTGGAGACCAATTCTGCATCTTTCTTTCCTAAACCAATTTGTGATAGTGCCCAAAGTTCAAAATACTGTTACTTTGCATACTTTTCCTTGTTTGAATTCCTGGTAACACTAAATTTAAAAGATGCTTATCATAATATCCCTATTCATCCAGACTTCCGGTGTTTCTTAAAGTTTTGTATGTCTGGATCACATTATCAGTTCTCTGTCTTACCCTTTGGTCTATCCATTGCACCAAAAGTGCTCAGAAAGTATCTAACTCCAGTAGTAGCTCATTGCAGGCTACACACTATCCACATGTTTCCATGTTTAGATGGTTTGCTTATCTTTGTAGAGTTTTATTTTCAATGAGTCAGGAATCTCTCACTTGGATGATAGATCTCTTATACAAGCTGGGATTCCAACAGAACATTCAAAAGTCTTTTTGACTTTATCACACTGGGTTGTGTTCTCAGGGTGTCTGATAGACTCCTCAGTTCTATTTCTAGAGGTTTCCACTTAGACATCAGCATCTATGATACTCACGATACTCCACATGAGAAAGATACAGTGGCATCTGAAGTCCATTTGGTCCCATCACCAATACCCATTATATTTTCAAATCCCAGTTCTGGGATATGTCAGAAGAGAAATCACTGGGTGAAGACAGCAAATTTCCCTAAATCCAGATCTCCCCCTCTCTACTCCTTACTCCAAAACAGTCAGTCACAACAGACTCCTCAGACTTTGCTTGGGGAGCAGCTTCAGGGTGGATAAATGTGTATGGGGTTTGGGACACTAAGGACAGACACAAACACAAACAATATAAAATAGATGCTTGCTCAGATCAGGGCACTCAACTCTCTGAGTCAACTTTACTCCCCTGGACATCTTCAAGTTGATGCAGATAATAGCACAGTCATGTGGTATGTCAACAAGTAAGGGGGAACTGGTATTACCCCCTTTGTAGATTATCCATGTTAAGCTTGGGATATAGCTTCACAGCACAATCTTACACTACAGGCATCAGAGTAAAAATTATGTGGCAGACAAGCTGAGCAGGACAAAGTCAGACCCTTACAAATGGGAATTAGATTAGGGAGTCTTCCAAGATTTGATCCATTTGTGGGGAGTTCCTCAAGTAGACCTCTTTGCATTACCTCCACTCTGAACAATTAGACGGCAAAATTCTGCTCCAAGAATCCATGCACGAAGGACCTCAATACAGATGTATTTTCCTTTCCTTGGACAGACATGTTCCTGTATGCTTTCCCACTCTTTCCACTGAAATCCAGGGTACTTCTGTAGATTCAGAAGGAATGACCCAGATCATTGTGGTGATATCCTTCTGGCCTAGGCAGCAGTTGTTCTGTTTTCTTTTGGAAATGGCCAGGGGGACTTTCCACAACCTTCCTCACAGAATGTATCTATTCACACAAGAACAGTGGGGTTTGATACATCACAATCCCAATCAACTTCAAGTGACTGCCTGGATGATAGGGTCTTAATTCATTTTAGGAACCTTTTTACTGAGGATGTGTAGCAGGTACTAATGGAGACAAGAAAACCTGCTACTAGAAAATCATAAATTAGCAAATGGAAAAGGTTTTCTAGTTGGTGTCAACAAGATAAGCAGCACCCATTCAGGGCTAGTGTTTCTCTGGTTTTACAATATTTGTGTGAGTTACTGTCCATTGGCCTTTCTTACTCATCCATCAAGGTTCATTTGTATGCCATTTCAGCATGGCTGCCCATGGATTCTCTTTTTTCAATGCATTCTAATGTCAAATTGTTTTTGAAAGAAATATTGCATAAGAGACCTCCAAGAAAACCAGTGGCTCTTCCCTGGGATCTTAGTTTTGTTTTGGAGAAGCTAACACTTGCTCTATTTGAACAAGCTCATCTTGCTGACTTGAGGTTCTTAACATGGAAAACTGATTTACTGATGGCTTTGATCTGCAAGAAGAGTATTTGAGTTGCAGATTAGAGCCATGGTGAGTCAACCCTATCTCATTTTCACACAGAGACAGGGTTTCATTGAGAAGTAATCCTTCTTTTGTGCCTAAAGTTGAATCTGAGTTTACTTTAAGCAAACTAACCATCTCCCTGTTTTCTTTTCTAAGCCTAAACTTGAAGGCAAAAGGATGCTGCCTACCTTGGATGCCTGCAGGCAATTCAGATACTATCCTGACAGAATTAAATCTTTCAGATTGTGGAACAGTTATTATTTTTTGTGAAGGTAAGAAGAAGGGCCAATCTGTGTCAAAACAGACTATTTCTAAATGGTTGTCTTGGGTTATTACCTTTTGTTATTCTCAGCACAACAGATCTATTCCAGGCAAGGTCAAGGCCCACTCTACTAGGGCATTGGCTTCATCTATGGCTTTTGGAAATGGTGTATTCTAGAAGTATTCTAGGAGCAGCAACTTGTTCATAGCTTTATAAATCACTACAAGCGTGATTCCTTCTCTAGGTCTAGATCAGGCTTTGCTTGGGCCATTCTCCAGGGGCTCCTGTACCCTTCTCTTTCCACCTCCTAAATGTTGTAAGCTAGAATAATCTACCCATGCATTTAAGGCTATTGCAGCAGTGATCAATATGATGAACATAGTACAATTGCATAAGCAAACTTAGCATAACAGTGGATGTTTGAATGATCACTGCTACAGTAGCTGTTCCCTCCTTCCACTCCACTTTTTGCTTTTTGGTTAAACCAGGGTGTGTCTATATGCATATATAGTTTTATTTCTAGCTATATCCTCTCATGACTCAGCCTCCCACTCTCAGGTGGCATGAAAACTCTGAATGGGCTGGGCACTCAAATCTGTGTTTTTAGGGAACTCAGCTTGAGCTGCTTAATGGTTTTAGTGTGTGGAAGGCACCTTTAAGCTTTGGAATATATAATCCACATGGCTAAGGCTACTGCTGCAATGATCATTCGGACATCTACTGTTATGGTAAATTTACTTACACAATTGTACTTTCTTAATTATTTAATTTATTTTTGATAAATATGATCTCCCTATCTCACCATTTGTTTTGAGATCGTCTAGAATATCATGAATAAGTGGATATTATTCTTTAATTATATCTGACATTAAGTCAACTTTAGAGATTAAGAACTATCTATTGATGTGCACTGTCATATCCAAATCATACTTACTATTACATAGTCAATGTTAAGAACGTTAGTCTCTCTTAACATTTGATTCCAAAAAAAAATCAAATTCCTATTTTTTAAGTTTAGCATTTTTTGAAAGTTCAGACTGTGTATACATTCTTGTGTAAATGCTATAGGGAATAATGAGAAACACCATGGGGAGGATCCAGAAAGGTACAGCTATGTGTACACCTCACCCTAACAAGGTGTTGCATGGTTCTCTACCTTGAAGATGTGTAGTACCATGTACATCTGGCCCCACAGCCATGCTGATTGCTAACGAGGCAGTCAGTGGTAGAGGCATATGCTAATTATCCATGTGGTCTATCCCCTGGAACAACCTCCAGGAAGGCATCAACATGCCAAACAATTTAAGAAATCACTCAGCTGTGTAAATCAGCATGACTGTCCCACCATATTATGGTATTGAACATGGTCAAATGGCCATGTTCATATATCTACCATGACCATGGTACATGGATTGGGTGTCACTAGACACCAGGAATACATTATACAAAAGTGCCTTAAATGTACTGACATCACTACAGGGACTGGGGGTGTGGAAGAAATCACTAGACAACAGGGATACATTATACTGAAGTGCCTTAATGGCACTGACATCAGTATAGGGATTGGGGGACCCAAGAGACACCAGGGATTACTCATTGATGAAGTGCCTTAATGCCACCATCATCATTAAGAGGACTGAGAGGTAGGGGGAAATGCTAGCCAGAAGCAATACCTTTAATGTAACTGCCATAACATCACTGTCATCAGTACTGGGATTGGGGGATGCAGGGAAACACTAGACACCAGGGATACATTTAACATAAATATCATAATGGCACTGGCATCAATACAGGATTTAGGGTGGGGTGGGACACTAGCTTCAAGAGATACATTTGAAGTAAGTGTGGCATAACAGCACCAGAATCAGTACAAGGATCAGGATGGGGGGAAACTTTAGACATCAAGACTACTCTAACATTAAGTGCCATAATGGGATGTGGTGGCGGGAACCACGGGAGGGAAGACAAGTCTGGGGGACAGGTAGGGTAACGGTGGTGTGGGTGTCTGTGTGTGCGCATCCATGTACATGTGTTTGTGTGTAGCGCAAATGCTGGGTGTATGAATGTGTATTTTTGTGGGGGGGGTGCCAATACGGCAATTTACTACCATGATCTTTATGCTGTGGTACTAAATGCGATTCAGATGCATGCAAATTAGCAAGTAATGAGATCTTACCTTGTTGTGGCTAACATGGCTCTAAATTGCAATTATGTTATTGTTGGAGCAGAGCCTTTTTATTGAGAGCCTTATGGTGTATGTTAGGCCTTTTAATGAATTCCCAGGAATGTTTTTTATCTCTGGGTATTTATATTTAAAATTTCTAATGAATTTAATATGTTGTTTATGTAGGTAGAATCTGTTGGATTTTTAGTATTTTTAAATAACTATTTCTCTAATAAACACTTTGTATATGTTGTATAGTGAAGTTTTTCAAATGATTTCATGCAGTTGTTTCCCCAATTGGATGAATTATCAGAATTTAACCATAAAGCTAGTGTTTTAATAACTGAAGCTATAGCATAAGTTTCTAGGTCAGGAAATCATATTCTGTAATCCTTCCATTCTCTTACATGATGTCTCAAACCTTTCTAGGTTTGTTGGGGTACCACAAGAACTTCCTAGTTTCATAGGAGATTACTAGGCTAATGGCTCAAGAGCCCTTATAAGCCTAGCCAGTTTTACCCAGATTTTACCCAATTTTCTATCCCTAGAGGAAGGAATACAAGGGTCAGCAAGCTGGGTTTTGACTATTCTTACAGATTGCCTCTGTCCGTAAGAGACATGGGTGCCAATCAAAGAGTGACTGTGCGATTTCCCATCCATTGGTCCAGATTTTGCTTGAAGATGGTCAGGGAAGGGTTCTGCTTCATGTGAAAAGGAAACCTATTCCAGGGGAGGGGGAAATCTCTGGGGCAAAAATCTGTCTCTCCAGCATGATCTATTCATGTTAGAGATCAGGTTAGATCTTTAGAGTGGGTAACCCTCATGCAGTTAGTTTTGTGGAAATGCAACATTTCCATCAGGGCTTGGTCAGAAACTGCCTTGAAGGTCAGACACAGATCACCCCTTAGTAATTGGTAGGAAACCGAATACAGTGATAGGGCTTTTAATCGGTTCATACATGACATGTTGGTTATACCCGGTATTTTTTGGTGAGAAACCTCTGAGGATGCTCTAACTGTTATGGGTGCCTGGCGAAGTACATTCCAAAAGGTGCATTGTACTCAAAAATTGGTCTGATGAGCACTGAGTTCAGTGGTACTATGATATCCTTACATCTGGAAGCCATGTCCTTACTTATAAGCTAGCCACATAGAAGGATTTCCTCATGACCCATGGACACATGGTGGTCAATGTTCAGATTGCTATCTATCTGAATACCTAGATCTCTCACCACTGGTTCCATTCTTGGGGAAGTGCTATCAATGTTGTAATAAGCAAGGGTATTTGATTTACAAATTATATTGTTATGCACTTCTTCACATTTAGCTTGAGGCCTTGGCTCTGACACCAGTCATTACTCTCTGTCAGACCTTTCAGTAGGATATCAACCTCATTTGGGAGACAATGATTGGCCTCAGCTAGCAGTCATCAGCAAACCTGGTCAGTCACAGGTCATCAACATTTGCTTTGACATCTAAGAAGTATATTACAAACAGGAGGGGGCTCTGCACTGAGCCCTGTGGTACTCCACTGGTCTCTGGTAACTGGCCTTTTGCTGGATGTGGATTCCCCCACTCTAACAACATGTGTTCTAGCCATGAGCCATTTGGCTATCCATTTGGTGATGTAGAGGTTTATGCCCAATTTTTTGAGTTTATCTATAATACTTGAGTGGGGTATTGTGTCAAATGCCTTAGCCAGGTCAAGGTAGGATTATGCACTATCTTACCCTCATCCATGACCTTGCTGACCTTTTCAAGAAAGTCCACAAGACTGAGCAGGCAGGACCTGTCCTTGATAAAACTTGGTTTGGTCTAGAGTCTGGCATTTTCCTATGGCGTTATTAATCAGGTCCATGATTATCCTTTACATAACCTTGCATATGAGACTAGTCAGACTTATGGGTCAGTAGTTTCCTGAGTCAGTTCATGGTCCCATTCTTGTGACTGTTGTTGTCCTTCACTCCACTTGGACTGTGGTTAAACAGAGATCTGAGTGGGTCTGGAGGACATGTTTTAAGCTATTTAATAGGCACCCTGGGATTCCATCAGTGTCCACTGATGCCATGTTTCTAGCTTTAGAGTGATGGGTGACTTTTTTTGTGACACCAAACAAAGGAATGGTAGGGAGCATTTTATGGAGAGTGATTTGAGGTGATGAGCAGGTGAAATTTGAAATGAATTTATCAGCCAGCAGGTTTGCTATTTCTTCTGTCTGGGTATAGGTAGTGCCACCTACAGCCAACTCAGGACATTGTTGAGTGTTTCCTTTAAGATTTTGGACACAACTAAAAAATGCTTTGTAGTTTTCCTTTGCTTGGGAGGGTATTTAGTCTCATATTTAGCTTTTGATCAGTTCTCTGATTTCCGTCTTGAAACTAATGAGGGATTTGTTTTGTTGTGCACACTCCAACTTACGTCTAGACAGGAATTTCTTCCTTCTGTTGTATAGTCTATTTATGCTATGGGTCCATCAGGATGGCTTGTTTTTCTGGCTAGACCTGGGTTTAGTTCATTCAGGTATTGCCATTTCCATGCAGTTGTTTAAATAGGGCATTTGTGTGTAATTCTGCATAGGGCTCAGTGTTTTCAGGGTTAGGGTGAGCTTTAAAATTACCTATGCTATCACTTAATAGGAATTTGCGTTGGAAATTTTTTTTTAGGATTTTAGGGTTTGATGGGGGTACTACTGTTGCATTTATTTAATAGGAGACCAACTTCTGATCTGATCTTACCAATGAGCACATTACACTGGTGTGTGTGTGTGTGTGTGTGTGTGTGTGTGTGTGTGTGTGTGTGTGTGTGTGTGTGTGTGTGTGTGTGTGTGTGAAACACTCTCCCATGTTTGCGAGTACTATGTCAAGGTTATTTGAGCCTTTAGTGGGAGTGCAGACCAGCTGTTCCAGAGCACATGCATTGACAAAGTCCGGGAATTTCTGAGCCTGCATGTTAGTGGTCATATATGTTTCCCAGTTTATGAAGAGGTACTTAAAATCACCTATAAGTAGTGTGTTGGGCTGAATGGTAAGTGATTCTAGTAACTTCAGGTATGTGGAGTGGTTTCCATGATTCATGGTTAGGGACCTGTAGCTAGCGATGATATGGTTGGGGATATTACCTGTGGTCAGCTGGACATGGAGTAGATCAAATGAGTCATCCTGCTTGACCAATGTAGAGTTGTGATTGCTTTTCCTGTAAATGGAAACAGCTCCTACTTTTGTTTTTTTACTTTTCAGGTTGTGGTCTGAATGTATGATAGACATTGCAGCCTTGCACTGCTGGGGTACTTCCTGCAGCCTTGAACCATTCTCCAGGGCAAGGACAGCTTTCAGGGAGTGCAATTTATTTTTTAAGACACCTAGCATTGATCAATAGTACCTTTTGCTTGACATTAGAATAATTTGTTACATTAGTAGGTCTGTTGGTTTGGCAGTGCATAAAAAGGCACTATGTGGGTGGCTAATGCCTTGGCCATTATTTGAAAGCTTAGTGGTGACAGATGCAGACCATTTCTGGCAAAGCAGCGTGGTCTTTTGATCATGTTGTCCCAGGATGAGAAATACTGGATCCCCTTGGAATGACATTGTCAGCTAAGCCAATTATTGAAGTCAGTTATTTTATGTTTGTATTATGGTATCATTCTTGGTGAGGGTAGAATGCTGGTCAGTACAAGGCTCATACCAGCTTGCAACACTTATTCAGAGATGCCCATCATGTCTGTCTTCCTGTAGTCCAGGGTAGCACATCTCAGGACATTCACACCCACATGGACTAGGACTGAGTTATACTGGCACTTGTGGTTGAGTGACATGAGTGCTTGCATGATATGGCAAATCCTAGCCCCTGACAGCCAACTGACTATAACCCTCTCCTTATCCAACCGGGTGAGGAGAGCATCCATATGTCTCACTATGGAGTCTCCTATGACTAAGATGTTTGAATGTGTGGTGTTTTGCCTGTGGAGATACTGTGATGTGCATTTTTATGTGTAGTGGTTAGTGTTGACTTGGTTTTGTTTGCATGTGGATTCTGAGGGCAACATACGGGAGGCCTCTGAGGTTTGGGTAAATTACTTGTGAGTACCACTGCACATGTGGGTTTATGTGTCAAAACCTGATTAGTGAGGGGAAACGATGTGCGTGTGTTGATAACCTATTCGTAATTTCATGTGTCGTAATATAACTAATTTCTCACATACTGTGTTTGTTTCAGGTTTAAGTGGATGTCAGCATGCATGAGACTATTGCTACATTGCCTCAGGATGTCCATGTCCAGCAGGCTGGCCACAGAGATATCAGGAAAGTGCCTTTCCATGCTGCAGTTTTTCTTTTACTACGGGTTTAACCAGGGAGGATAATGGAGAGATTTAACTGGACTGGGATGATAGCGCATGGATGAAGACTGGGTGCTATACTCAGTGTGAACTGTAGTGATTCAACAAAGTCATGCTTCTCTGGACACAACTCAGATGCTCCTAGAGCAGTATTAGGAATGGAGAAAGTTGCAGAGAGAGTTATTCTATGGGAAATATAAACTTAGTAGTGTTTTCATCTATACAGGGCACTGCTAATCACCGCTGCACCGAGAGCAGCCTAATGCAAACACTGGTCTTGTATAGAATTCAAAAAACAACTTTTACAATGGGAAGGCCTACAGACCAATCAGGAAAGCACACAATAAGCTTTTCAGCCAGCAGCCCCAAACTCAGATAGATTTGCTACAGTCAGAAAACTCTCTTAATGTAAACATGCTGGTTTTACAGCTCAAGTGCAGGGAAACCACACAATCTAGATACTACTGTCCTGTAAAACTAGCAGACAAATTGTAATTAAGTACTACAGCAGCAGTAGAAACAATTCAGCTTTGAAACTCTACTAAAGTGAGAGAAATGTAACAATTAATACAGATTTTTTATGAAATACAGTAAAATGATCAGCAGAAGTACAAAATGATAGTTATTTTCATTCTTTCAGCAGTAGATGCCTTTAGATGCAGCAGAGTCAGTGTAAATCTCAGGCAAAGTAACTAAACTAAGAGCAGCTCTGAGGAACAAATATTAAATTGCTTAGTGTGTTCTTTAGAAGGAACTAAAAAAGTCTGTATAATGTATAGCGTTTTGGGTAACATTGTAATTAAAATCGACCTATTTTCCATAGAAAAGAATAACTTATTTAATTTATTCATTTTTTGTTTTAATATTCTCTAAAACATTTTTATAATTTTTATTTCTTTGCAATTGCATGTAACAGTAACCTCAAAATATTTAATCTCTCTGCCTTCCTATTGAAGTTCACTATTAATCAATTATTATATATTTCTCTCATATTTAAAGTTAAAAATTCCAGATACTCCAGTTCCCAAGCTAGAGTTTCCACAGTGTGATTCCTTAAAAGTCTTGTATTAAAAGCACATGGGATATATGCAAATGATCCTTATATGGCAGTTCTGAATGCCTATGACTTTTTTATTTTTAAGTCTGTTGTGGACAAATTCAGACCAATAAAACCAACCCCCACTAGCTGTGGACATGAATGTTTTAGCGTTCTTATGGCCTTGTCAACAAAGCATAAGTGGACTGTTTGGCTAACCTTTAGAAAAACAGGGTCGCCGTACCCAGCTAATGTTCATAACCATTAGGATGTCTGCAAAATATCCCAACTAACAAACTAAAACAATGAGTAAAAAGGTCACAAAGACAAACCAATCAGTAAAAACTACAAGAAGAATGTAGCCAAGCTAGAGTTTCCACTATGTGATTCCTTAAACCTCTTGTATTAGAGGCACATGGGATATATGTAAATGACCCCTTAAGGACATCAGGTGTTTCAACTATCTGGCAGTTCTGAATGTCCATGACTTTTTTTTTCTTTTTAAGTCTGTTATGGACAAATTCAGGCCAATAAAGTAAAATCACACTAGCTATGGGCATGCATGTTTCAGCTTTTTTATGGCCTCGTCAACACAGCATAAGTGGCTTTATTGGTCTGAATTTGTCCATAACATGCATGTCTTTTTCCCAGCCCTTTGCTATTTGAGTTTTTATACTCCAGTGTTTTATTTATTTGAATCAGTTCTAAGCACATCTGACTTATTTTTCCTCTAAATTACTGGAAGTCATGTCTTGCACCAAAGCTAGAGCTTGAACTGCTTTATTGCTTAACAGCTATAGGATTCTTCCCAGTCAGTGTTTTCTCCTCACCTTTTGTGATTGGTTTTCTTTCAAGTTCTCTAAATACCTTTTTTGCTGGCATCCAGGCAGTGTACTTTCTAGTAAGTGACTGAAATTTACTCAAAATGACAAATTCACTGACTCTCTTTTCTGAGTTTCTCTTTTTACACTGGGGGAGATGAAGTCAAGCTGTTACTCAGCAAACAGCCATCTTGGAAGTCTGATCTACCACTTCACATCTGAGATATATTTGTTTTATGATTCTTTATTAAACTGTTTGTTGAATTTAGAATTAATTACTTATGAAGACATTTACATTTTAGATTTGTTGATTTGGTGTTGGTTTACAACTGCTTACAATTGTTTTTAAACCATATTCTAGAATCTTGCAGACTGCTAGATGGTAAAGTGATTCATATTTATAGACTATATGCATTGAATTTCTCACTAACAGTTAATGTATAGCCATTGAGCATGTTTACAGTATATTATTTTAAGTCTATTATTTTCATGTTTAATTCTTAAACTGTTGAATCAACTGTTGTGAACTTGATTCATCCCCTGTTCCTTTGTAGTAGTATTTGCTATCCCTGACATGCATCTGAATTTAAAAAAAGCTCTTCACATAACACTATCACTACACAAGACAGTTCAGATGCTCCTCCCCACCCACACACAAACATGCACTAAAGCTATCTCCTAACCTAACCCTGCCCCTGATTCTAAACACTTACAATCGGAGATACACACACACACACACACACACACACACACACACACACACACACACACACACACACACACACACAAAAAAACACTTAACCTGTCTCCTTATTTAACCCTTAATCTAACCCTAACTAACCCACACTCATTTGCACAAAGACACACACAACTAGCATACATCACAACGTATCTTTTTGGCAAAGAAAACATCAGTTTGTGGCATATCATTGATGAAAACAAGCATCAAAACACATTAAAGCAAATCCATCACATCGGATACTATCACATGGGATTACGCATTACCAGCAGTTCAAAAAACATAAAGTAGTCCATGAAAATAAGACAGAAGTAGCACTGATCATTGAACTTACTACACCCAGTGATTACAGTATCTTATTTACAGAGAGACAGCAAGTTATAAAATACCAGGATTTGTAGGCAGAAATGAGGGCGATATGGAAGAAGGATACCCAGACAGCTCCAGTAGTAGTTGGAGCAATGGGTTTCATAAAAAATAATTTACAGTAATATTTAGATGTGCTACTGATGCATATAATTCCATATAAATTACAGAAAGAGTCAGTTATGGGCAAATTACGGGTGCTAAAATTAGCTGTAACACAAAAATAACCAACTATAAAACAAAATAACGCAATGCAGAGGGAGGCACCAACTAAAAATGAAACTCTTTAATTAAATAACTCAATTAAAAATGCAATTCTCATGAGCACTTTCATTTTAGATAATACCAAACTTATTCAAATAAACTTAACAGCAAAAATTTAACTTAAAGAGTCCACCAAAAATCACAGCACTCACTTCTTGTAAAAACCTACTTTCTTCCACAGAAATATGTATTAAATATTTATTAAAGATAGATTAAAATATATGAAAAATCAAGTGGATTTAAAATACAACCAATAAGTTGATGATAAATTCAAACAATATATCAAGTTGGGTCTAGGACTATTCACTGAAAGCACATAAATTCAAACAATATATCAAGTTGGGTCTAGGACTATTCACTGAAAGGACATTTCACTGAAAGTCAAATGACTGTGCACAAATCACTGAAAGCTCAATTCGCTGAAAACTCAATTCACTGAAACACATTTCACTGAAAGTTATATATGGCCTTTTCCCCACTGTTGTGCAACCCTGGAGTTAGTATATATATATAGTAAGGGGGGGTGGGTGGCACCGCTCCCCACATTGGGGGGTGTAGCCCCCTCACATATTGTGGCTATATATTAAGTTCAGAAAAGAGAAATTTA
The DNA here is from genome assembly GCF_019279795.1 of Protopterus annectens. Lineage (NCBI taxonomy): Eukaryota > Metazoa > Chordata > Ceratodontiformes > Protopteridae > Protopterus > Protopterus annectens. The sequence goes on from NC_056744.1 coordinate 723,809,636, forward strand.
TTGGAATTGCAAATATCCATCTATATAGTTCAAAATATTTAAAATAGGTTGGGGGATACACCCCCCACACCCCCTGATGTGGGGACAGTGTCCCCCACACACCCCTTACTATATATACTAACTCCAGGGTCGCACAACAGTGGGGAAAAGGCCATATATAACTTTCGGTGAAATGTGTTTCAGTGAATTGTGTTTTCAGTGAATTGAGCTTTCAGTGAATTGTGCACTGTGAAATCTGTTTCAGTGAAATGTGCTTTCAGTGAATAGTCCTATACCCATCAAGTTATATATTCGCTATTTGGATGGCATTTTTGTCTTATGGGCAGGCACTTTTAATTTGCTAACAGAGTTTATGCAGTATTTGAATAATGCAACTGATTATCTGAAGTTTACTCATGAGTTTAATGACAATGTTATCAGTTATTTTGATGTGTGTTTACAAAAGGACGTTGTTAATAAAAGGCTGGTCTCTAAGGTACATAGAACAATTACTTATTCTAATTCATTTCTCCACTATCAAAGTGCTCTCATAGCTCATCATAAAAAAATCAGTTGTGAAGGGTTAGCTGGTTCAGGCAGCTAGGATGGTTACCCTGGAAAAATATTTTTTTGATGACTGTAATAAACATATTAATATGTTTATTGCTAGAGGTTACCCATTGGGATTGCTGAATGAATTGGTTATAGAGGTTACCCAGAAGAGGGAAAACGGGTATTTTTATCCAATTCTTAGTGATAGGAATCCCAGGGTTCCTTTAAACTTTTTCTGTGGAGAATGAATGTATGAGGACAATTTTATTAAAGAAATGGGTCTTTATAGAGGGGGATGGACAACTTAGAGAAAAAATTAATGAAAGGCCAAGAATGGTAGCAAGAAAAGGTGCCAGCATAAAAGCGGTGTTAGGAAAGTATGTCAAGTAATTTCAAGACAGTTACTGGCATGAAAAATGTGGAATGTGCAATTATTGTGGTTTAATTTATGTAGGAGAGCAGTTTGTAATTAAGAATGTAAAATATAGAATTAAAGGGTCTTTTAATTCTAGTACAAAAGGGTTAGTCTTTCTGGCACAATGCATAAAATGTCCCTCTTACTATGTTGGTAAGACAGCAAGAAGCCTAAAAGATAGAATATATGAACAGCAATATGCTATTATGTATTTATTTATTTATCATTTGTTTCCTGGGAAAGTCCGACTTGGAACGAACCAATTTTCAGTAGAGGCCCAGGGACAAAAGCTCCAAAAGCAGACTCCGCACAGAAGGCACCCCAGCCAAAAATTGAACTGGAGTACCTCTTTCTGTCAGGTGACAACTTTAACCACTTCACCACTGTGCCGCATTACAAAAAAAAAACTCACGAACACCTTAGTTAAATATGTCAGTAGTAATGAAGGCCTTTATTTCCAATAAACAATAATTGAGCAGGTGCCTTATAATCCAAGTCCTTGGGCATTCCATCTTGAAAAAAGAGAATTAGTCTGGCAAATCATGTTAAATGCATATGCTTGGCTGGGCATCAATGAATATAGTTCTATTAATATTATATTAAAGATAAAGGTACTAGATAGATAAAAAGTTGATAATTTATATACATATGGTCATTACTTCATATAAGTTTATGTAATAGCTCATTTATTCACAATATGGTGTTTTATAATGGCTTAAAAACATTTTTTTTGTTATTTTAATATGCTTTTGCAATTAAAAAAGGTTGTTAGTTTTTAATATATAAACACAACTTTTATAATATAATATTTTTTTTGTCCATCAACTTGGCTGTATTTTAAATATACTTGATTTTTCATATATTTTAATGTATCTTTAATGAATATTTAATACATATTTCTGTGGAAGAAAGTAGTTTTTTACGAGAAATGATTTCTGATTTCTGTGATTTTAAAAGAATATTGCTTTAAAAAAATTTAGATGCTGATGACATAATTTCCTGTTTCAGTACAGTTTTTGGTGGACTATTTAAGTTACTTTTTGCTGTTAAGTTTATCTGAAGAAGTTTGGTATTATCTAAATGAATGGGCTCATGAGAATTGTATTTTAATTGAGTTATTTCATTAAAGAGTTTTATTTTTAGTTAGTAATATCCTCTGCACTGGTTTATTTTATTTTATACATTGCAAGTGCTGCAAAGAGCACTTTTGGCTAACATCAAAGATTAAAGCAAAACTAATTTCACAAATGTTAATCATAGTTTGACTTAGGAATTGGGTCTATTCCCATCATGGTATTATAAACCTATTCATAGGTTCATAGGTTCATAGTTGTTTACTAGGCAAATGACCACAAGGGCCTTTTTAAGCCTAGTCATGCATCCCAAATCTCTGACAAGTTCTGATACCCTTGATAAGTGTAAGCATGGGCCTGGGAGATGAGCCATTTACAGGTTACCTCTGTCCACTAGATACATATGTGCCAAACCAGGGATGAATTTCTGGTTTCCCATCCAATTGTCTAAGTTGAACTTGAATTTATTAGGGAGGAACTCTACTTCACATGGATGGTGAGCCTGTTCCATAGACGGTGTATTCTTTGGGTTACATACCTATCTCTCCAGCAGGTCCTATTTATATCACAGGCAAGGTTTAAGTCTTTAGAATGGGTAATTCTGGTGCTGTTTGTTTTGTGGACATGCAGGAGGTCCATCAGAGTGGGGTCTGACAATGCCCTGTATGCCAGGCATAGATCTCCCCTCAAAAGCCTGTAGTAGACAGAATACAGGGATAGGGCCTTGAGATGGTCTGCATAGGACATATTACTTATGCCTTGTATTCTTTTAGTGAGGAACCTCTGTGGACATTACAACTGTTGGATTTGCCTGGTTAGGTACATACCAAAGGGGGCATTGTACTCAATGATAGGTCTGATGAATGCCGAATACAGTGGAACAATGACTTCCTTGGACTTAGATGCCATACCTTTGTTTATAAGTTGTGCAACATAGAATGATTTCCTCACCACTGCAGACACATGATGATCAAAGGCTAGATTACTATCTATGTGTATCCCTAAGTCCCTGACTACTGGGCCAACTCTAATGGGTGTGCTGTCAATATGAAAGCCAACCGTGGATGGATGACTTCCCAAAGGATACAGTTATGCATTTCTTGGCATTTAGTTTTAGTCCTTGGCTATGACACCAGTTGTTTGTCTGTGTCATCCCCTCGTGGAGAACCTTTGTGTCAGTGTGGGATTCAGTGACAGGTCCTAATTTGCAATCATCTGCAAATTTAGTCAGCCAGAGACCACTGACATTGGCCTTGATTTTTGAGAAGTAAATGCAAAAAAGGAGTGGTCCAAGGACTGATCCCTGAGGGACTCCACTTGTGACTGGCCTCTTTGTAGGGGTGGACTGCCCAATTCTAACTTCCTCGGTCCTGTCTGTGAGCCAGTTGGCTATCCAGCGGGTGACATACGGGTTTGTACCTAACCTCTTGAGTTTGTTAACAATACCTGAGTGAGGTATTGTGTCAAATGTCTTGACCAAGTCAAGGTAGGCAGTGAGAACGACTTTGCCCTCATCCATTACTTTGGCGGCCTACTTAAAGAAATCCACCATGTTGAGTAGGCATGATCTGTCCTTGATGAAACCAAGCTGGGTTGGGTCGTTGGGTCCAGTGACTGGAGGTTTAGTATATCTCTATTGATCATCTCCATGATAATTCTTTCCATGGCTTTACATAAAAGACTAGTGAGACTTATGGGTCTGTAGTTTCCAGGGTCTGTAGATGGCCTACCTTTGTGCAGAGGGATGATTGTTGCCTTTCTTCATTCATGATGCATGAAGCCTGTTTGGAGGCTACAGTCAAATAGTAATTCCAGAGGCCCTGATAGGTCATGGTTCATGCTATTTAGAAAGCATCCTAGGATATTTTGTGGGCCCATTGATGCAGTGTTCTTGGTCTTAAAGAGAGCATTAAGGACCTGTTCCCTATTGACAGTATGGGGAGTTATATTTGATGATATTTCCTGAGGGAAAGTTGAGGAGGAAAGAGGGGTAAAGTTGGAGCTGAATATATCAGCCAGAAGGTTTGCTATATCTTCAGCTCAGTGTAGGTGGCTCCATTTACAATGAGCTCTGCACACAATTGTGTATTGCCTTTGAGGTTGCAGATGTAGCTAAAGAATGCTTTGTGGTTGTCCTTGGCCTGGGAGGCCAAACTTACCTCAAAATTAGCTTTGGTAGACTTTATTTGTCCTCTGAGTTGTTTGTTTAGTTTGATGAGAGTGCTTTTATCCTGCTAGGTGCTGCACCTCTTAATGTTTGCCATGATTTTCTTTCTCCTGTTATACAGCCAATTGATTTTGTGATTCCACCAGGGTGGCTTGTTTTTTGAGTTAGTTCTGTACTTCTTCCTGGAGGGTACAGCTGCCTCTATGCAGCTATTAACATGATTGTACAGGGTTTCTGTGAACAGTTCTGCATAGGCAAAAGTGTTGTCAGGGTTTATGGGGGCTTGAAATTTTGCCAGCTTCTTACTTAATAGCAGGTTAGCCTTAGAATAGTTCCTAAATATTCCAGGTTTAGCTGGGGGTCCAGGGTTTATTTTTAGTTCAAAGGAGACCATTTTGCGGTGCGACCTTACCAGGAAATGCATTACAGTAGGGAGTGTGCAGCAGTCTCCCATATTAGTGAGGACCAGATCCACTATGGTTGCACTCCTGGTTAGTGTATTGACTATCTGGTCCATGGAGTATGTTACTAGGAGTATGGTATTGGAAGACCTGGAGAAATTAAACAGACATAAACTTTCAAATCACAAACATAAGTAATCCAAGTCAACTATGCTTGCTTTCTATCATCTGCTTTGAAAAAAAAATGTTCTGCTAAACTAAATAAAAATACACAAACCATATACCTCTCTAGTAACTGAAAAACATAAAAAAAAAAAATGCCACTGGCTATCCATTGTCCAAGCCCTACTTTCTATCTTGAAATGCTACACAATTTAAACAAAAAGATGGCAACTAGAAGTCTGCTAGTCTAACAGAATTGGCAAGAACGTCCTAAGCAGAATCTTGAAGAAAAGTCTAGTTGCTTTCCTAGAGGTCAGTACTTTCCTGAACAATGATCAACATATAGGATGATGACCAAAAATAGCCTTCAGCTGAACCTGATTTAGTTTTGTAACTGGTTTGGTGCAAAACATGAAAGGGGAGTTCTAAAAGATGAGGGCTCTACCTGGACATTACAGACATCCATTAACTTGGTCTCACAGAGATTACAGTCAAAAAAGCTGCAGAGTTGGGAGATGGACACAGACTGAGGAAATGGATTTGAGCATGGTTGAAGGACAAGCCACAGAAGGTTGTGGACAGGAATAACAGAAGCAACCAGTGGATATATAAAAGAGGCTTGATGTAATGACAGTTGTCATATTAAGTGACAGTGGTTGGCTTATCTGCCACACAAGCATGATGATTTGCTGAAGTAGGCACCTGCAGCATGTATGTGACATACAGAATCCCAAGGGTCTAATACTGTAGAACAAGTATGATGAGGTGACAAAAGAGATCCAGTAAGTCAGGAGAAGGGCCTAAACTACCTTTTATGGATGCTTAATTAACAAGCTCATATCTGCTCAGCTCACCTGCAGGTACACACATCTACTTCAGCCCAGGATGCAGGGAATGAATGCATATGTGACAGAATAGTAGGGGATGGTGGATGGATGCCAGGGATGGAAGGTTAGAAGAGTAGAAAGTCTAAGAATAAAAGCTACTTAAACTAATGTTTTTCTTATCATTCCCCCCTTTCAATATCTTTGTGTGTGTCTTCACATACTCTCACTATGAGCATATGAGCTCATGGGAGATTCCCAGACAGGAACAAATGAGACATAGGGCTCTCACTTTACCCTAAAATTCCAGGCTCCTGTGACCATGGAATGAATGGGTTGGTTGTGTGCAGACAGAGGAGCCACTGGGTTTGTTCATGCAAGGAGGGGATTAAATAAAAAGGCTTTGTTTTGGGGCCACTCTTTTTTAGGCTTCTTTTTCTCAGATGTTAAAACTAACTTCAGTGTCTGTTTCTGTTTTTACACAGACGCCTGTAGACTAGCATTGACCTTTACCTTACTGACAAAACCTCAAATAACACTTAACATTACACATATGTTGTGCAGTAGAAAAGACTTTATCCTCAACATTTAAACTGCAGCATTCTGCATTTGACAGACCCCCCCCCCCCCACACACACACACACCAAGCTTTATACAGTGTTGATGGCCAACAAGTTAAATGTGGCAATATAGTATAAAACCTTTGGAGTCCCTGAGGATAATATATTTATGTTTGATATGCATGTAACTGCTACTATCCACAAAGCATGCAGAGTTGCCCACTTGATCCTCTGTTGTGTGGAGAGCTACACAAGAGAGGTAACTGTCCCCAGTTTAAGCAACTCTTATCAGACCAGTTATGAAATACTTTATATCTTCTCAATTGCACTAGATAGCATGTGAAGATGTTACAGAACAAGTAAAGTATTTCTCATAAACAGAATTAAAGGGCTTCAGAGCTTGTGTTATGGCCAAACTGCATCATCTCTTACTACTCAGTATGTTAGCACTTAGAAGAGTTATGCACGACATACAGAATGTTAAAGGACTACTTGTTATTTGAAACCCTTGGCTTAACATACCCCCAATGATTTGAGCAGAAGAGGACATATTAATTTCAACTATGTTACAAAACATAATAATGTCATATCACAAAAATTCCTGTGCCTATGGAATAAACTCTGCCTCTCATTTAAGCTCAGCCCATCAATTCATAAATTCAGGAAGGAACTAGATCACGATATGACCTCCTACAGGTCCCAACAAGAGATGGCAGGTATCAAGCTCCTTGAGTTTATTCACCAAATCTTGTTACCTACAAGAAAGGCTTTTTTCAGTGAGTTCACAAAATCATCAGCAGAAATCCTTTTGTTTCCATAGGACAGTACTCACTACACTTTTTGAACAGATAGCATTTATGGAAAATGTTGTGGGTGAACTGTCCTTTTTCAGTTTCCGTTTTCTGTATTTCAGTAAATGTTTCATCTGAGTTATAAAGTGATCATTCTAAATTGTCAACGTATTCTGAAAGGGCTATGAATCATAAGCAGTTATGGGGAAATTACCCAGTTCTGTGCAGAAATGTGTTTCTGTATATGTACAACAGTACCTTCCTGGCAAGTGTTAAACACTCACAACTTCACTTTGTAAGCTAGGGTCATAAAATGAACGTGATGAAACAGGTGGGGCAAAACTATTGAAAAACACCTAATTTACAAGCCTAAATATATTTTTGTTAACTGGAAAAAACTTTAACCAAGTTAAAATGTATACAAAAATAGAAACTATTGTTTCCATCTTAGGGTTCCAGATCAGTTGTTTAGCTCATTCTGTATGCCATAACATAAAGAGAAAAAATTCATTACGGAGAACTGAACTGAAAGGTCAAACTTAACAAGATAGATTCTGTTTTAAATGCTAGACTTCAGAAGAAAGTTCAAATACAGTGTAACATTACTACAATAAATCTTGCTGCAATGTGTGCATATGCTTCTTCTGTATCAGGATCTATAGCTTCCTGAAAGGATATGGCCTGGGGTTGTGCTCATTATTTTAAGACAATGTAGTTTCTGGGTCAGAGTAGCTACACAACGTCTAAGTATGAATAAGTCAGCTGTGCAGGAAAAATAATTTCACGAATGAGACTGTTTTACTTAAGAATGACCCCCCCTGCACCTGTAGATTGCTTCCTTCCTTTTCAGCCAGGCTACACAACTGAGTGATATATTGGCTGACTTTCAGTCCCTTAACAAAAGTATCTGATGATATGTAAAAGTTTGTCATGACTACCAAGGGCACCTTAGGTAATTCCTACAGAATGAAGGCATCCAGGGCATGACTTGAGTAAGCTTTCTGAATTATCTACACATAGTTGTGTATCTGAGCTCTACCTAGGCAGTTTATTTATTAGCTTACAGTTCTAGTACAAAGGAATATTTCACTTGAGTAGGACTACATCTTCTGCAGTGAAGAATGAGGGGATCCACTTGTCAAATTGTTAACGATATGTGTGTGCATGTATATATATTTATATCTATCTATATATATATATATATATATATATATATATATATATATATATATATGCAATAAATTATACTGTAAGGCAGCAAAGGCAAACAAAGGTAGCCTGATGAATCACTTAGAATGTACACACTTTTTATTTATGAACAATAACAACATAAGAAGCAAACATGCAGAGCAGTACATCAAGTGAGAAAGGCTGACTAGCGGCTACCTTAAGTTTTCTGCATTTATACACTGGTGTGTAAATCTAGCAAAGGCATCAGGCACGTTTTATACATGAAGAGAATAGGTAATTATGAGGTGTATGTGAACCATATAAAGAGAAAGCCAGCTTTCAAAATAGGGTTAGTTGTATAACTGCAAAGTGTAACAATGACTTAAGTGATATTGATCTCATACCAATAGTTTTATGCATGCTTTGCTGCTACCAAGTTTAGACTCTCACTTGTGTTCAAGCAGCTTTTGATAAATGCTAATTAGATAACACAGTGTAGGACCACCAAACACCTCATGTGCTGGATTTGCTCATATTTGACCAGACTTAAATTTGCAGTCTCCCAGTACAATGAAAAATCATTTTCATGCCTATGTGTTTAAAATTCTGTGTTTTTATTGTGTTCCTACATTAAATTAAAAGAAAATCTAATCACAATGTAGTCCTCTAACCAGCTCTTTAATTCTGTACATCAAAAATATATAAAAAAATAAAACATTCCATTTAATCTAAGATAGTATGTTATATCCCCAGACTTGCTTTTCACATATACTAGTCGATGTCTTCCATATTGATCAGTGCTGCAGTAGCCTAAGTTATATCCATTATATCCGTCCAGCTTCCAAAGCTTTAGGGTACCTTCCACACTCCCAAAACATTGGGTAGTGGTGAAGCAGACTAAAGGTTTGGGCACTGAGCGCTTTGGTACTTTCTTGCTGCCAAAAGAGAGCACTCCTTTGGGGTCTGGGATATGATGATAGAGAATCTTTCAGGATTCTCAGCCCTCCTTCTCTAAATATTCAAAGGGATTTTCTGCTCTCTCATCCAATTTTGTCAAGAAACAAAACAGTCTCAGCCAAATTCTTGTAAGCAGAAAAAACACATTGACAAGAAGGTTCCAAAAACAAAGCAGGAACCACACAGAACAAAGGTCAGTCAAATATGTCAAAATGACTATGCAGGGGACCATTGACCCCCCCCCCCCTTCCTGGCAGTCCCTTCTCACTTCCAGAAAGTCTTTATCTCCATTTCTTTCTTTTGTCAACAGATTGTTTCAGACAAATGGATTCTGAGACTGATTCATCAGGGTTACAGATGACAATTGGAAAAATCCCTTTTTTCCCAGAGAATTATTCCACAGCCACCAGACCAAACCCCTCTGTTCCCTCCTGTCCTATAGCACAAGCTTTTTCAGGGGGGTAATAGAAACAGTTCATCCTTCACAGTTGGGAAGAAGTTCTCATACAAGAATGTTTCTCATGCCAAACAAAGAAAATTCCTTGAGACGAGTTCTTAACCTTTCTTTCCTAAACCAGTTTGTTATACTACCCAAGTTCAAAATGCTTCCACTTCACATTTCTTCCTCATTTTACTTTTTTGGTAACCTTAGATTTCAAAGATGCTTATCTTTTCAGAATCTTTTTCAAAGTGTCAGGAATTTCCCACTTGGGTGAGATATCTCCTATGCAAGCTGGGATTCTGAGAAAACATTCAAACGTCTTTTGTAACTTCATTACACAGGACTGTGTTCCCGGGGTGTCTGCTAGATGCCTCACTACAAACAGTCTTTTTCCACAGGGAAAAAAATGGATCTATATTAAGATCTATTCCAGGGGTTTTCCAATTAGACGTTGGCCACTGCGAATGAATACCTCAGGATTCTGGGTCTCATGGCATCTTTGATTGTTATGATACCTCTGACAAGATTCCACATGAGAAAGATACACTGGTATGTGAAGTCTCTCTGGACCCAGCTCCAACAGCCATTATCTTTTCAGATTCCAGTTCTGGCATTTGTGGAAGAGAAATCTCATCATGGAAATATTAAATATCCATGAATCCAAGTCTTTCCTTGTCCCCTCTTGCTGAAACACAGTACAACCAAGTGAAGCAAGCAAAGTACAAAACCACCATAAAAGCAGGACCAACACGAACAGATGCACAGAAGGAATTTATTCTGGTACCTCGGCTTCCACAGCCTTCAAAGGAATAATCATTCACAACTAACTGCATCATTTTATATGTATTTACATAATTGATTAATTATTTAATTATTTAATTATACTAGTTTATAGAAGACACCATGAGATGAAATGAAATGAAAGAGCCATATATAGAGGAAAAGGCACAAAACAAAACAAGTACACACACATTTTCTAAAGTGCTTTTAAGGAAAAAAACAACTTAGACATATTACTACATATAGATAAATAATTTAAATAGTTAAATTATTTTCTAGATTCAAACCTTTAGGTTTTAAAGTGCCAAAGTTAAGGATAAACATACTTTCCAACTTTAATAATTTATATAGGAAATTCCCATTAGTGTAACTATCAGGTCTAGCCAGGGCACAAAAGAAGAATGAGCCCAGCTTACCATTATGTAACATATGAAAATGTTCGGAAACAGGACTTTCCATTCTCCTATTTCTGATGTCACCCATATGTTCCATGATTCTTAACTTTAGTTGGCGTTTAGTTTGTCCACTTTAAAACCTAAAGGTTTGAATCTAGAAAATAATTTAACTATTTTCATCTCATGGTGTCTTCTATAAACTAGTATATTAAATAATTAAATAATTAATCAATAAACAGACAGCTGCCACAGAAGCTTTAGACTTTGCTTGGAGAGCAGTGTCAAGAAGGATAAAAATGCAGGATATCTGGGACACAAAGACAGACACAAGCACATAAATGTAAAAGGGAGGCTTGACCTTAGCAAGGCACTCATCTCTTTGAATCATCTTTGGTCCCCAGGACCATTTCAAGTTGTTACGGACAACTTGATGTGGCACATAAACAAACAAGGAGCATCCAGATCTTAACTCCTATGTTGACTAGATGTATTAGCATGGGATATAGCTTTATAGTGCGATCTCACTCTACAGGTATCCTACATTCCTTTTGAGCAAAACTATGTGACAGACACGCTGAGCAGGTCAAATGCAGACCCTCATGAATGGTACCTAGATTGAGGGTCTTCAAAGATTTGATCCATCTTTGGGAAGTTCCTCAAGTAGCCATTTTTGCCTCCTCTCTGAACAATCAGCTGACAAATTTCTGCTCCAGGGCTCTATGCAAGAAGGCCTTGAAGACAGATGCCTTTTCTTTTCCTTGGACAGGAATGCTCCTGTATGTTTTTCCACCCTTTCCACTGATATCCAGGGTACTTCTGAAGATTCAGAAGGAATCCTCAAAAATCATCATAGTGACTCCCCTCTGACCCAGACAACAGTTATTCTCCCTTCATTAAAAACAAGCTTCCTCACAGACTGGATCTACTTACACAAGAACAGAAGTGTTTGTTACATCCCATCTCCAAAAACTTCAAATGACTGCCTGAATGTAGCATTTTAATACCTTTAAGGCAACTGTTTACTGAGGATGTGCAGCAGATACTAATGGAGGCAAGAAAGCCTGCTACTAGAAAACCATATATTACCAAACGGACAATGTTTTCTAGTTGATGTCAACAACATAACTAGCACCCATTCAGGGATAATGTTCTTTCATTTTACAATATTTGTGTGAGTTACTTTCCCATGGCCTGTCTTACTCCTCTATCAAGGTTCATTTGTCAGCCATTACAGCATGTCTGCACATGGATCCCCCTCTTTCAAGGCATTCCCATGTCCAAGTGTTTTGAAAGGGGTATTGCATAAGATACCTCCAAGAAAAACTGTGGCTCTTCCCTGGGATATTAATTTTGTGTTAGAGAAGCTAACACTTGCTCCATTTGAACCATCTCATCTGGCTGACTTGAAGTTCTTAACATGGAAAACTATTCTACTGATTGCTCTGATCTACAAGAAGAGTATATGATTTTCAAGTTCTTATGGTGGGTCATCCCTATCTCATTTTCCACAGAGACAGGGTTTCTTTGAGAACTAATCAATCTTTTATGCCTAAAGTAGTTTTCAAGTTTACGTTAAGCCAAACAATCCAGCTCCTCTAACACTTTCTCCATTTGAACCAGATTATCTGGCTGACCTGAGGTTCTTAACATGTGGAACAGTTTTACTGCTTGCTGTGACTTCTGCAAGAAGATTATTTGAATTGCAAGCTCTTATGGTGGGTCAGCCTTATAGCATTTTTCACAGAGGGAAGGTTTCCATGAGATCTTTTATGCCTAAAGTAGCATCAGAGTTTAATTTAAGTCCATCTTCTTGAGTTCTTCCCTGAGCCCCAAAAGGATATTTCATACTTTGGATGTCCATGGACAACTCAGGTACTATTTTGGCAGAACAAAATCTTTCAGAACTTCCAATCAGTTGTTCATTTCTTGTGAAAGTTAGAAGAAGGGATAATCTATATCAAAGCAGACTTTTACCAAATGGTTGGCTTTGGTGATTACCTTTTGTTATTCCCACGACAGCAGAGCTATTCCAGACAGGATTAAGGCACACTCTACCAGTGCCTTGGTTTTAGCTATGGCTTTTTAGAACAGGATGGACACAAGGCATATTCTGGAAGATACAACTTGACCCTCTGTACATATGTACCTGTCTAAAAAGACAGGACAAGATTTGTGTAATGATGTTTCAAATCAAACTGCAAAGAGAAACAAAATCATTCAGAACAGTATTAAAAGGCAATATGCAGGTCTGACAACTCTATCCTTGTCTCTCATACAAGATACGAGGACTTCATTAAGATGCAAATGCAGTTTGCACCTTTTGCAGTGAAAATAGTACAAAAAGGCTGTGATTTTCAACATAGATGTATGAAAATTTCATCCAAAACAACTACATACCTATCAACTGCTGTGATTTAGATACAGTGCTATGATTTTGCCTTTCAGATTTAGCCTTGCTCCTCATTGACTTTCCATGTTCCTTCTATAGCCAGGCCTGTTTATAATTACATACCTTATGAAATACTTAAATTAGGCCTTAACAAAGATTCACTACCACTAACTATATGGATTCTAGCATATAAAGACCTTCTGTTGTGAAAAATAAGAAAATGTCCCCCCTTCTGACCCACTGCAATTATTTTCAAGACCAGTGCTATGATATTTAATGCCCAATGGTTGAGAGGTATGCACCTACAAATGTGCGCTACCCTGTATCGTTAGCTAGACCAAACAACAAGTGCACACAGAAATGTGAATAGCGGAATGTTTAATAGAAGAAACAGAAGTTGAATGAAGATTGAAGAAGGACACAGTAAGAGACATGCTTAAAAGAGATGTAGTCTCTGTTGCACTCCGTGTGTATCAGTCACAATGGTACACTGTACAGCACAGTACATGAAACGTGCAGTAGACACATGTCAGGGAAAGAGGCAGCATATAGGAAACAGCAGCAAACAACAAGGTCATGCTTCATCTGAACCTAAAAGCTAAAGAGAACATTTGGATATGACTTAGAAATAGTGTATGAATTAATATAATCTATTGACAACTGTCATCATCAAACTCTGCAGGCTTCTGCAGGAGTGTTTACAGAGTAGGACATGGTAGTAGTTCTGTTTATTCTTGAAAAGAGAACATTCCAGAAGATCCCTAACACTGGCATATGGTACTATGGATGTATCCTAACTAACAGAACCCACAATACTTCAGTGGAACAAACTGATATAGATGTAGCTTAGGTGCCAGAACCTAAAACTGACATTGATGACGCTAAACAAATGAAAGTCCAGTGTATTTTTGGTGAACTGGTAAGTTCATAGGTGTAATGAAGGTAGAAAGCTACTGTTACATATCAGTGAAGGTGCCACCAGTTCATACTGTTGCATTTATGATCAGGAATGTTTTCCAGTTAATACGTTTACAAGCAACTAGTGATAACACTTCCTATATCGCCATTGTAATGGCATTGTGCTCACTTGTAAGCTGTTGACCCTACTTACTAGAGCAGACAGACATATAACAGTCATTCAGAAAGGGTGTAATATCAGGTGCTTAGCTGATAGACTACCCCCATCCAACCAAGGAACATGAAACCAGAATGCTTTACAGGTTACATGTTGGAGCAGAAGTACAGTGTGCTACATTATCATAGAGATGCAAGTTTTGTTGTCTATGCCTTTCAGTGTAGAGTGAACTACAGTATACAGATGGTGTGTGTGTGTGTGTGTGTGTGTGTGTGTGTGTGTGTGTGTGTGTGTGTGTATATATATATATATATATATATATATATATATATATATATATATATATATATATATATATATACATAAACATATATATATATATATATATATGTGTGTGTGTGTGTGTGTGTGTGTGTGTGTGTGTGTGTGTGTGTGTGTATATATATATATATATATATATATATATATATATATATATATATATATAAAATTATGAAAGAATGACAAAAATTAAAACTGATTTTTTTTCATGGGGTGGCAAGACCCCTGCACCCCCATACCCATGCTAATTATTACTTACCAACTTCTAGATCACAAATTCCCTTACCCTGCTATCTCAAGATCCCATACAAAAGGCTGCCATTAACAGCTCCATTGAAAACAACATTCACTGTTTAGATCTGCAATATAGATATAGATATATAATATACCATATCCTTGCTGGTCATCAGTTTTTCACCCTGACTGCCAGATTGGCTTATTTGTTCCCATATCATCAGAAGCAAGGGTCATGTTGACCTTTAATGGGGTCATCATACTGTGAAGCACAGAGTATTTGTGTATGTAACCTTAAATTTTAATACACTGACTTTTCTGTTTGAGGGTATACAATGACTATGGTGACATACCTATCTATGGTCTCATCCATGAGAATTTGTAATTGGATACTATGAGGCTTCATGATCATGCATCATCTATCTGGGATCCCATGTGTGTACTGAGCAGTTAGCGTGAGTCTTAGTCTCATATCTTCTGGCACATGTAATGCTACGTTATCACAAAACCTGTGAAATAAAAATGATGATACGACAGCAAATGTGGAAAGTGCATAATACAGCCATGTATGTTTAAACATAGAGATGACAACTGTGATAAATGGGTGTCTTTAAATATAATTAACCTAAAAGGACTATTTTTCAACCATGAACTAAGATGTGGAAAACAAAAATGAAGTATGGTTGCATGTCTAGACTTCAGTTGACTATTGCTACGCCAGCAAATAAGTCCTTCAACTGAAGTATCTCCAGACCATTGGCAAGTGGCACATCACCCAAGAAACATGTAAATGTGTTACAGGGAACATTCTCAGCAATAAACAACCTCTACCTAGTATTCCTGTTTGAATGTACAGTTAGCTGCTTCTTCTTTCGGCTTTACTGATACAAATCAATGTTCTTCAGGGGATTTGTATTAACACAGCAATAGAACACTGAATGATAATATAAGAAATATGGCCACCCTATGAAAAAATGTATGTTATAGTTTTATTGAAAGACATGCCAGAATGACCATATGTGATCCAAAAATAACATTGTCATATGAGTTGTCATGTCACCATTCACTGAATCTTGTTTCTTTGAAATTGATAGGTAACAGTTGTGATATTGTAGGAGATGACTACTTCACTTCTGATTTTGACCAATGCCACATCACTGATGTGATCACCATGATCTCCTACATGACCCAGGTAGACATAAATTTCCATCAATCAAAAAAAAAAAAAAAAAAAAAAAAAACAAGCAAAAAGAGGTTGAAACACAAAAAAAACCCACACATAAATGCTTCCAAATACTGTGTTTTTGTAGCCACTTCATCAGAAGTGGAATACAATCTATAAAAAGCATACCCTATTTATTATCAACCAATTAATTAATTAATTACCATGACAATCTTGTGATCAAATTGAAGATTGTCATGGTAATTAATAAAGTGTTTTAACCTCTTGGCAATAAATCCTCCTTTCCTAGACCTGTTTGCTTGGATTTTTTTTGGATTACTAGTGACATTTTCCAAGGCTTTACCCCCTTTCTTCGAGGCATAACTTTCTCCCAAGGAACGATGGCTACAGAGATGTTATATTAAAGAAAGTTTTTTTTAAACTTTTTAGTAGCAATAGCAATTTAACTGTTGCCAAAATCAAAGATTTTGGAACACTTTCACTACATCCCAGTGCAATTATCACAAATAAACTATTCAATCAGTTAATTGTAACATATGTAAAATAGTACAGGAAATTAATTGCCATACACAATGGTGAAATTGTGAATCCACTTTTGGATTTAGATGTCATATTATTGGTCATTAGATATTAATAATCTTATGTTGAGTTTCTCCTTATAAATGTTCCAGATTCAGTAGTGGTTATCTTGATCATGTAAACGAGTGAATAAGATTTTAACCACAGTTTATTTTTTTCTTCTTTTTAAATTCAGTTACATCTTTACAGAGTTATGGAGGAAAGGTTATTAATTCTGAACATTAAAAATATCTATTTCAAGTTATAATTCAGAGGAAGGCAAAAAGCTGTTTTTATAAAGATCAGTTGAAGGTGTTGATGATAGAAATATATCATTAACTCCATACAAAAATATTGATTGTGTTTGTGTGCAAAATTATCTAGGACAAAATTCAGTTATTGTTGGTATAAGACTTGACTGACAGGCACTGTCCTATTATAAGGTAGTTGAAATCCTGGGAAAACAGCGATTTTTAACTCTGATCTGCAGCTGTACAGTATAAACCTTATTTGGATCTGTTAGCTGTTGGCTGTTATCAGAAGCAACAATTAGCATTTACCATATGCTTTCAAGGCCAGTCAACCTTTGCATATTATTTGGTGGCAGAAAGTGAGGATAGTGAGACCGTATCTCCTGACTATCACATATGAAAGTGGTGCATACTTAAAGCCTATACTATGACATAAGCTATGGTTTCTGGGGCAGCTTGTAGAGGCTTCAAACTAGAATTTTGTTGCAAGCTGCACAGTATTTTTAGTAATCATTGAAATTCCATTCGCACCAAACCAAAACAAAATAAGATACAATTTTCTGATAAATCCTGAACTTTTCTTTGTATTCACACAACAGATGCTCACAGATTGGCTGCTGCAATTCATGTGTTATTCTTTGGAGGAACATTAACAAGAAAGTATTTTTTTCTGGGTGGCAAGATGTTTTTATTATATAATGTACCGATTTTGCTAGGGCATATCAAAGGCTTGTGTTAATGGTTTGGAATTTTTCAGCCTCAAACCTGCTCACCTTAACAGTTCACATCTCATAGGTTTATAAGTCCAACTGAAAAATGTATGGTCATCTATGGTCTTTAAAAAGCTTAATTAATTATTACTGTTGCCAGGTTCATTGGTCATATGTTAACTCCCCCAGCAGTGCATTCCAGTCATAGACTTTCAAATATGACTGGATCAGACATCGTCCTATAGACCAGGCAGAGGTCACCTCTAAGTAGCCTGTAAGTAACAGAATATATTGACAATTCATATAGCCTTTCTGAATAGTTCATATTTTTAAGCTCTGTGATTCTTGTAGCAAGGAATCATTGTACCTTTTACATTTAAAAAAATTTTTATTAACATCATATTTTACAAAGTGACATGTGTACACATAGGTTCATAGGTTCATGGAATAGTACTAGGCTAACTGCCCTTGTGGGCCATTTTAAGCCTAGCTAGTTACCCCACATAAGAATCAATCCCTGCACCTTGTGTCTGTAAGGTAAACAGCTTAACCATTATACCAACCTCCCTCCCATTCAGTCTAAAAATGGATAACAAACCATAATAAACCATTACAAAGATTTTTCCTTTTTACACATTATACAAATATGATTTTTGACTTAACAGGTATTCAGTTTAGCATTACATAGACTGGTCAAGTCCTGTCTTCCCTGAACCTTTTCCAGTGTTTTCAGTTGATATGCTCAAAAGCTATAAAACATTGTACTATATTCAATAGTGGGGGAGATCAGTGAAGTATGGAGTGATTTTCAGTGATCTCTCTCAAAATGACTAGACATGCCCATTAGAATTAGGTGGGTTGCAAAAATAGTTTCCTACAAGGGATCAAGGATACATTGATCAGATTCAAAATGCCCAAAATCAGCTGACTGTACTTGTCCTTCATTTCTGATTGGGAAGTTAGTTTTTAGGCATAGCAAGATTGCAGTTTGGTGAGACTGCTGTGTACTTTAATAGGGGAGGTCTCCTTTCCCCACTGTTCTGAAGCTGTGGAGTTATTATATACAAGTTCAGGGGAAGCAGAGTGTGGCATGTGCCTGAGAGAAGGCATATAAACTGATATTTGCAAGTGGGATGCGTGGATAATATATCTTGATTAGCTGTGATCAAGCAATGTTTTGACTGCCTATTGAGCATTTAAAGGAAAAGCCTATAGAATGTGCTTTTCTTACTTTTGTAGGTACATGCACTGGTCACAGTTTAAATTGGTGTCTACCACTGACCCTAGATGGTGGCATCAGTCTTGAAGACTTGGCCATTTGTTTTGTAGTCTTAATTTATGTACCTTTTGTCTTGTCTCATGGTACTATGTTTGCTGACATAAAAGATGAGGTAATTACCGCTACACCTGATATGTATTTTGTAGACAGTCTTGGAGAACTTTGGCATGTGCTATTGAAATAATTACTTTATGCTAGTTTACAAGCTTCAGCATATATGGTCATTTACACCCTTTCCCATTTTATATTTGAGAAGAGTTGTTCAAAAAGAAGTGATCTAGGTACAGAACTATGTAGAACATCACGGTAGCATCCAGGGCCAGCCTTAGCTGAAATGGCGCCCTAGGCGAAGTAGTGTTCTAGTGCCCCGTAATCCTCACACACACCATGCTCAAGGAACACCCCTATTTGAGCCACTCCCACAAAAGCCACTCAGGTCACTCCCACAAAAAACACTCCAGTTCTTTCAATTTTTTAAATGCATGAAAAATCAGTCATACTGTAACAGATACCTTGTAGTGTAGTTAAACTGCAAGTGAAGGTGAATTCTCCTTAATAAACTTGCTTGATCTGTTGCTGG
This sequence comes from Protopterus annectens, assembly GCF_019279795.1. NCBI lineage: Eukaryota > Metazoa > Chordata > Ceratodontiformes > Protopteridae > Protopterus > Protopterus annectens. Next base: position 723,828,884 of record NC_056744.1, read on the forward strand.
TGTAAAGATTTTATCTACAGTCGTGACAGAGTAATAGCATTGCTTTTTACAAGGCTCATAGCACATTTGGTACAGTGACTCTTAAAAACAAATGAATCAGTAATTCTCAAAGCAGAGCAGAATCTCAACAGCTTGTTACAAATTTCTGAGTGTTAGCAACTCTGTACCAGAATGAAAGCTAAAAATGGTCCAGTATGAGAAAAGACTCAAACCATAAAAAAAAAAAAAAAAAAAAAAAAACTGCACTGTAACTCTACGTTAACACAAGTACAAGTCTGAATTCAAATTACAGTTCAGAGAGAGAAACTAATCTGTCAATACTGACTGACTGCATTCTTTGAGCCATGATACCTCAGCAGCACCCAACAGCATTTTGAACAAATTAAACTCAAGTGCATGCATACTATGCTATTTTCTGGCTAGCTTAATTATCTTCTCCAAAAAGGAGATTTTCCCGACTGAAAAATAACATTTAAAACTTCTGCAGAAAGTTAATACCTGAACCTTTATTTTTATTAAACAAAGCACTGTAGAACAGACCAGACCTCGCACCACAAGTTCCAGGCCAGATGAATTCACTCAGTTTAGTACACAAGCTAATTTATTAAAAATAAAAAATAATTCCTGCAGTAAAAGTTAACAGCAAAACTTCAAACTTATAACCATTAATGAATCTTGTGGTGTGAGGTCTTTATTTTTACTAGTTCATTTGTTACCTGGCAAGATTCACGAGGTACAGCTGTTGAGAAACAACCGCACTATAGATTACCTTGCAATTCTTGCTAGGTAACAAAAGAACTAATAAAAATAAAATCAATTACCAACTTTTTTACCAGAATGGATACCTAAAAACAACAAGTAGAAAAACTAGAGAAGCTATTACTGATTTTCCCAGCAGCTTGCATAACTACATCTAAAGCAACAACTACCTCACAAATCTAACCCAAATAAAAGTGATGGTGCTACTAAAACAGAGGACTATGAGCCACATCAGGTTTACCCAGCCACCACTGAACATGCAGTCTAAGCCAGATCTGACACTGTCCATGACACAAACATATGCATACATGGTACACACCACATTATATACATGTATGAACGCTGTCGCAGAAAGGTACACCACTCACACATACACACGTTTACAACTCCAGAATGTCTTGGACGTTAAAGGTTGTCTCATCTGCACAGAGCCAAAACACGGCCAGTAAGCAGCACATAAGGGTCATTTCCACACAAAATGTTTTTCTCTGACAAAAAAAAAGTCATCAGAGCACATCATGTCATTTGGTGGTGGTGGTGGTGGTGGGGGGGTGCATGCCTATTAAACCACACAGCCTCGGATACACAGCTCAACACACCTCTCCCAAAGTGATCCATTTTATGAGGAATACAGTGGAAACTTGAGTCAAAATCTATGTATCATACCACAGCTCTCAACCTTCCATCTTCAAAATAAACAATATCTCTTAAAATGTGGGAAAAATGGCAAAATATGGACCACTTGCAAATAGCTTGCTTACAGCTTCAACTAGGAAGCTCACAGGGTGGTTAAATGTGATTTTACTTTTAGAATAGTTCTTTTGATGGATTAATAAGATTATTTTTTATTTCCCAGTTAACAAAATTGACAATACTAAATGTGTGACAGAATCTTTCACTGTGAAACTTCAAGGAACGTGAAGTTTTTAAGACCATTAAATGAGAAACGCTGTTGGTAATGAATTACACTTGGGAGGTATGACTGCAAAAGAACATTACACAAAACTAACAATTATTCACAGAAAAGCATCATTTACTAATAATGGGCAGACTGCAACTTTTAAAGCAAAAAAGTAGTTCCAGATTTACAATCCTCACTCTCCAAAGCATCACTACACAAGTTGTTCTCTTTATTTATCACATCTATCTACAACTAAATAAACTAGTATGATAAATGGGGAGGAAGGGGGCAAAACTGCTTCATCATGTTTACATCTGTACAACCCCCAGAACCAAAGTCCCACAGAAAATCTAAGGACCATTTATTACTGAATATAATTTCACCTCTCTCACACATTATCTCTACAGTACCAACTAGCTGACTGTTTATACAAGTGCGACTCACCTACTAACTAAACCACATGCAAAATATTTCCATTTGTAGCCACCAAAGAGCACAATCAAATATGTTAAGCATTAATCAAACTACCCAAATCTTACCAGCAAAACTGCAACATTAAATAACACACGTAATGTAAAATTACAGAGAAAATATCTAGTATTGCTTACTGCTTTTCCTCTTATTACTCTAGTCTGAGAAACAACGTCCGGGTAGTTTGGGAACTTACAGGCAGTGAGTTCTGCAGCTATTTCTATTAATTTTTAGCCGTACATTTAGTCCTGGCTGAAACAATCAAGCTCTGTCAGTTTTAATTATGGAGAGATATTCACGTGGGCCCTTAGGAATCTGTCATACATAATGCAATTTTACTGTTTAAAACTGAATATGCTCTTCTGTTGCTAGGTATACACAAATTATATAGCAGAGTCTATATGCATAGTCACACCAAAAAAGGCTGTAGTTGTTGGATCGTTGTCAAGAGAAAGTTAACCTATGAGTGTCATTCTTAAAACTTAAGAACTGGCAATCTGTCCATTTTTGCATGGCAGGTTCAAAAATGACTGTCTTCATTATTATTAGCCTTAGAAGTTTGTAGAATTTGTTTCCTGTGTTTATCTGGTTGGTAACTTGTTCTACGAGTGTTAAGCACTTTCTGAATTAAGTGTTTACCTGAGGGTGTCTGTTCTACAGCTAAAAGAACAAGGTCACCATGCCCTGTTATGTACTCACATATCTATCTACAAGTTCTGGGCTTCTGGCTTTTAACTTTCAAGCCCACCTTTCATTTGCTTAAAAAATAAATAAATAATTAAAAAGTAAGTCGCTTCCCATACTGAGTTTTCGCCTACCCTAACAGGGAGTAATTTGGCTTTCTGGAGCTCAAGTAGCCTGGACTTACCTTAAGCAAGCAAAGCACATAAAAAATGGCAAAAAAAAAGTCGCTCTTTGTCTCCCAAGTGGTGAAGAGAACCAGGATGCTGATGCACGCACATCCAGAGATCAGAATCCAGAAGTAAAGAAAGCCAATAGAGCCGCCCGCCTCTATCTCATTAATGAAGAAAGGGATAAGAAGCGGGCGGGATCAGAGTTTTATACCATCGATTGGAGCAGTAGCCAGGGACATCAGTGGTATGAAAGCATCACTGATTGGATGCTTTAAATAGCACTCAATAACAGCAGCCACTGACTGATCACATGGATGCAGGGGGGGAGGGAATTGAAGAACACAGTAGGGGGCCGTGCTATGTGCTGTGACATCATGCTTTGGATTACGGAAGTGGGGGAGGGCGCAAATGCTACAGCACGGGCGGTGAGGTGGAGAAAAACATAAATTACCTTAAGAAGTGCAGAAAAGCAAGTACATTAAAATTGCGCCCTTTATTAGACCAGCCAATACGGCACCCTAGACGGTTGCCTAGTTCGCCTATGCCTAAGGCCGGCCATGGTAGCATCCATCAAGATAGACAGGTATCTTGGGGTACTCTTCCCTGTTACTTTTAGATTGAAGTTTAATGTTTTTAATCTGTCTGTCATTTCCTTATGTGCAACAGTTTAGCAAAGTTAAGATAAGTAGTATGCAATGCCAGCCCTTCATCAGGTACTGCTGTTACCTTTTCAAAGAATGTTACATGATTCATAAGTTCATAGGTGCATAGATAATTACTAGGCTAATGACCCTAAATGACGTTTTTAGTCTAGCCATGATTTCTAAATATATCTGATAGGCTTTAATATCCTTCATTTTATTGAAGGCATGGTTTGGGTATGGGTGATCAAACATTTACAAGCTTCTTTTTTCTAACAGGGACATAGGTGGCAGACTGGAATAAATTAATTATTCCATATCCACTGATACAAGTTGTGCTTAAATAAGTGCATGGAGGAACTCTGCTTCACAAGGATGAGAAGTCTGTTCCAGAGAAAAGGTAGACTCTCAGACACATACCTGTCCCTCCAACATTCTTCCTTTATGTTGCAGATGAGGTTTAGCTTCCTAGATAATGTGTTTCTAATGCCATTTATTTTGTGGATGTGCAATAGGTCTATAAGAGCTGGATCAAAGGATATTTTGAAGTCCAGGCATATATCACATCTCAGCAGTCTGTAGAAGACTGAGTGCAAGAATAAGGCTTTGAGGTGGTCTTCTTAGGACATGTTGTCTACACCATGTATCTTTTTTGTGAGAAACTTTTGTGGGTACTCCAGTTGATGCATATGCCTGGTCAGGTACATACCAAAGCAGGCATTGTGCTCAATGATTGGTCTAATGAAGGCTGAGTACAATGGAATAATGATATCTTTGGACCAATATACCATACCATTGCTTATAAGTTGTGCAACATAGAAAGATTTCCTTACTAGAGTGGACACATGATGGTCAAAGACAAGTCACTGCCTACATGTGATCCTAGATCCCTGACCACAGGGTCAATTATTAGGGGTGTATTAGGGTCAATTCTTAGGGGTGTATTGTCAATGCAGTTATCTTCATGGGTGGTTGTCTTTCTGAAAGATACTATTATGCCTTTTTTGGCATTGAGTTTTAGACCGAAGAATGCCAAAGAAGCTGAAAAGTAAAGTTTAGAAAGCAATGGTATGACCAGTACTACTATATGGTATCAAAATCTGGGGAGTAAAGGCAAAACAGATGAGAAAGCTAGTGGTGAGGGAAATGAAGTGCCTGAGAAGTTTGGTAGGATGCACACTGTGGGACAGACAAAGAAATAAGGACATAAGAGCAGAAGCCAAAGTAGCTCCAATTGCAGAAAAGATCCAAGATAACAGATTATGGAGGTTTAGGCACATGTGCAGAAAAGCAAAAGACAATCTGGTGAAGAAGATTTGGGACAGACGGGAAGAAGGTAAGAGAAATTGAGGGCATCCAGCAAAGAGTTGGATAGATTGTGTAAGGGAAGATCTGTGACAGTCAGGCATGAGTTAGGGTGGGAAGTTGACATAGTGGTTAAGGTGTTTACCTTGCAGACACATGGGGCAGGGTTTGATTCTCAGATGGGCTAATTGGCTAGGCTTAAAATGGCCCACAAGGGCAGTTAGCCTAATGGTAGTCTATGAATCTATGAATATCAAAGAAGGCAGGAGTGTGGCATTGAACTGAGAGAGATAGCAACAGTTGACACCCTGACCCCATGTAGAAAATGGAAAAAAAATGGGGGGGGGGTTGATAATGATGATTTTAGACAGTGATTCTGGCACCAGTTATTAGTCTGTGTAAGGCCTTCTTGGAGGATGTTTATGCCTTTGGGGGATTCTGTGACTGTGCCTAGTTTGCAATCATCTGTGATCTTGGTCATCCAGTGGCCTTTCATGTTGGCCTTGACTTCAGAGATAGTCCACCCTTGTGCAGAGTGATAACAGTTGCAGTCCTCATTCACTTGGCACAAAGCCTGTATGGAGGCTACAGTTGACTAGTGCTTCTATTGGCCTTGAGATGTCATATTTCATGCTATTAAGGAGGCATCCTAATCAGGTCCCACTGATAATAAGTTTTCGGCTTTGGCTACGGCTTTGGACAATGCATTGAGGACCTGTTCCCTAGTGATAGTTGGGAATCATGGTTGCGAGTATTTTTTTGCAAGGTGCATGGGGGAAAAAGTAGAGTAAAACTGGAGCTGAATTTACCTGCTGGTGGATTTGCTATACCCTCCAGCTCAGTATAAGTGTCTCAATTTACAATTAGATCAGCACAATCCTGTATATTACCTTTGAGGTTTTGAACATAGCTGTCTATAGCCTGAGAGGCTACCTTTACTTCAAATTTGGCTTTGATTGATTTAACTAGTCCCCTGAGTTTACTTATTTAGTTTGATGAGGGAGTTCTTACCTTGCTGGCCACTGGGTGTCCCATTTTGGCCATGATTTTATTCCTTGCATAACCTGTTGTTGTTAGGATTCCACCAGGGTGGCTTGCTTTTTGATTTGTCCTGTGCTTATTTTGTGAAGGTACCAGTTCCTGTGTGCCACTGTATACATGATTGTAAAGATTTTTTTAACATCTTTATTAAATTATCATTTATGTCATAGGCATACATACACTATTAGAAAAGAAACCAAACAATAGTAATTTTTTTTCCATTTACATACATTATACATTACATGTATGTTTTCTTTATTTATAAGAATGTCATTCAGTCCAACATTATTTATTTATTTTTATTTATTTGCATTTGTTTACCGAGAGGTCTACTGGGCCAGGGTGAGCCCATTTTCAGTAGAGGCCTGGGGAGAAAAGCTCCAACATTGTTTGCTCCATTCCTGCCTTCCCTTAAACATTTCTCCTCTGCCTGTAATTTTCTCTTTCCATTTTCTAAAGGTCCCACTTCTAGTTCTTTTATCTCTTTTACAATATTCAGTACTTCATCTACAATAGATTTAGAATTTGATTTCCATTTGCTAGTAATTGCTTTTTTGACAGGCAGTAGAATTAAACTTAATAAGGTCTATGTCTAGGCAATTCAGATCCTGTGTTCCAGCTCAAAAGAATAATATCATTAATTATAGCCATTGGCTCCCCAAATATGTCTGACAGAGAACTTTATAGGGATTTTTTAAAATCTGCCAACTCATTGCACTCCCATAAAACATGTCCCCAGTTTTCTTTTTCCTACCTATCACATCTCCAAGATTTGCCAGCTACTGGAAGAAAAGTTCTTTGAAGTCTTTTTGAGGCATAAAAATACCTATGTAAATGCTTCTCCGCAAAAATCAAACATTCTGAACTTTGTTGAATACTTGGGAGCCACACATTTGTCATCCCATTGTCCCCTTGTAAATTGTTTCTCCAGTCTCTCTTCCCAATCTATTCTAACCTACTGTCATTGATTCTTATAACATTTTATATGCCCTGCTAATTATCTATTTTTAACAGCAACTTCTATTCTAGATTCAATTAAAAACTCTACCAGAGCAGGTCTTCTTTTTAGGACTGTTCTGTCCCCTTCTCTTTCCCTATAATTTAATATCAGTCCCTGGTATGGAAGGCAGTCTCTAACCTGCAGTCCAAAAATCTTCTTGGCCCCATCCCACTCTATTACTTTTCCATCTCTCTAGTTATATCCTCCCAATACCTTGGTTCTTTTGTGAGTTTTTTCCAGTGAATTCCAGCCCCCGCTTGCCTATTTCTGCACCCCTACGTGCAGTTATCCCTACTAACAAAATCACCTTTTTTTCATGCTGGTGTTGGCTTAGTTGTTAGAATACTTTTATGAATATAATATTCTGTAGGGTTGTTATTACTCTCCTTAAGGATTTGCATCCAGAATCCCACTCTCTTCTTACTTCTTGAACTCTTCCCCTCTTCATTGTCATCCCTTTTCACTATGAATTATGTGTAAAAATCCCTTCAAATCAGATAATCCTAAACTACCTTGTTCTATTGGAAGGATCAGCTTATCCCACTTGCTCCTTGCCCTCTTCCCTTCCCAGATAAATTCCATCAACTCTTTATTGTTGTCCTCAGCTTCTCCTCTGGTTGATAAAAAAATGTGACAGAACTGTATATAAAAATAAAGAGACAAAAAAAAACATTTTCTCGCTACTTGTATGTTAACATCCATATCCATAAACAAGAGTTTCTAGTTTCTTAGTGTTTGTATTATCTTTTGTTTAGTATCGTCACACATATCCTTAGCTGCCATAACAGCAGCCTTTTTAATCCATATTCCTAAATGTTTCATCTTATCCTGTCCCACAAGTATGGGTGTAATTTATGGCTATAGCCTTTGTTTCATCTGCATTAATTGTATATCCTGAAAATATATGAAACTGTCTCAAAAAGTTTCACAACACTAAGATGTCATTTTCTGGATTTCTAAACAAAATAATATCATCTGCAAAAAAAAAAAAAAAACTCTTCTTGATTATCATACTAATTATATCTTTGAATTTCTAAGTCCCTTATTTTCTTTGCCAGTGGCACTAAATATAAAGCCAATAATAAAAAGGAAAGAGGACACCCCTACCTGGTCCCTCTTTCCAAACACAACTTCTAGGAGAGAACACTATCACTTTAATTATTACCTCTGATCCTCCATATATCCACCTAACTAACCTTTTTATTGTATCAGGGAATGCAAATGCTTCCATTGCCCTACTCATAAAATCCCAGCTTACTCTGTTGAAGCCTTTCTTTGCGTCAAGACTCACCTCACCAACAACAGCAGCAATATTTTCATATGTTCTGCTTCCATCTGGATCATCATTGTTGAGCTAATATTGACAAATGTTTGCCTTCCCTCCACAAAACCACATGGGTTCATATCTATCAATTTTGGTAACATCCTTGCAATTCATTTAGCTACTATAGACAGAAATACTTTATAATCATGGTTAAAAATTGAAATGGGTCTATATGAAGCTGGGTCTGATAGGTTTTTACCCTCTTGGGTAAGACAGCTTCCACAGCTTTCTCCCAAGATGCTGGTACATCCCTGCCTATTAAAATACTATTAAACAAAATTTTACAGATCTTTATCGCTTTTTTCCCTCCTAATTTCCAACTTTCCACAGGAATACTATCTGTTCCTGGAGGCTATCTGGCAGATTGATTATATATCACCATTTAACTAATCTTCTCCTGTCATAACTATTAGTTGCTAAGCCTCATCTTCCTCTAACCTTGGAATACTTCAGTCTTCCATAAATATTTCCATTTGCACTCTTTCTTGGTCAAAGGCACCAGAACCATAGGGTATGGAGGGGAGTGCACCCCTACTTTAAATAAGATCATAAACTGTACCGCCACCTCCTGGCTCAGATTTTTTTTTAATTAGGAAAGCTGTGCATGTCCATTCACAAAAGGAGCATCAGACTATTTTACTCAGAGGAAGAGAAAGAGAAAGTGTGTGTGTATGTGCGGTTGTCTGCAAGTGATTACGAGAGTATATGTGTTCGCGAATCCATGTATGCGCACGTGCACGAGTGTGTATATGTGCATGCACACAAGTGCATCAGTAAATGGGAATGTGCATCAGTGCCTGCATATGAATATGTGTGAGTGAATGCATATGAGTTTGTGTATGCAAGTGTACATGAGTGCATGTGTGCAAGTGTATGTGAGTATGTGTGTGCTTGCATGAATGTGTAGCTATCAACTGAACTGATTTTCACAGCATGTCCAGATTTTTGCCTCATATTTTAGGTCTGTTTTTCATAAAATTTGTGGTTTTCCAGCAAATCACCATGGATTGAAGTCACTAAATAATGACATATATTTGAGTTTCAGACTTAATAGCTTTTAGGAAATGTATGCTAACACAAATCTTGTTATTCTAGCAACTTTCTAAGTTTATAAGAGCAATATTTAAAATCACTCCCTACTTTTAGGCCTTTGTTCCCCCATTATTTTAGACTTTGTCCAGATTTTTTACATTAAGAGGTTGAGAGGTATGGCATTCAGACTCCTACATAAGGGAGGCTGTATCAGACAACATAATTTTTTTAAAACTTTTAAAACATGTGTGTGAAGGTTATGTTAGAATGATAAAAGTCTCTACAAGCAATTTTGTTGTATTTGTACTGCAAAATCAGTAGCAGTGTAACTGCTCTGAAAAGTTGTTTTAGACAGATAACGTTCATCATTCTACATATAACCTTCACAGCTCTTCAGAGAGAACATTAATTCATTTTATTGCAATATTCATTTTTTGAAGTTAAAAGCTTGCAATGTAAAATTCAACAATATTACTCAACAAATGCATTTCTGTGCAAATTCATCCTATCAGGAAACCAGCTCTTTTTTTATTGTGAAACAGTTACTTCACGTGATTATAATATACCAGTGCATGGGAGGTGTGGTGGTTTTGACCACACAGAAACCAATATTTTAGAGTGTTTAGTGCTACTCAGTCAACAGTCTTTTATTTGAGTATACCCGTGCACTGGCCCAGCAATCAAGGAGCCTCAATCCTCACCACTAACACCAGTGAGGGGCATCCACATTGGGAAGGATAACAAATATACACACACAGTAAAGTACAATTTTCCTTAAGAGCACACAGAGATCACAGTCAGTCTGGGGCTGGTTTCTCCCTTTCTCTCCAGATCCCCAATAAGACTCCCCACTGGCACAGCTATAGGGTCCAGACCTCAGCCTAGTGGTCAAGCTAAAACCTCCAGCACCCTCTCTGTCCAACCAGTGCTTTGTGTCCTTGCCCAAGTAGCTGACATACACACACTTTGAGATATGAGTTATATACAAACACACAGACACTCCTGGGGAAGGCTGGCACAGGTTATCCAGCTATGCCTCTTCTGCCCAGACTATACAGTAGTACCACTTGCCACCAACCACTAATATCAGCTACTAATAAGGCCCTTATCAAAGGGTGTCCAATTATTACTGTGCAATATTATTATCCAAATGGTAAGTGTGACAAACAGCAAGGCTTATTTGGAGTGGCTTGGACAGTATCACTATATACATGCAATGTACTCTAGAGCTTAAATTATCTCTACATAAAACAACCACAGTTGAAAGGTTTAAACATATTTAATAATAAATAAGAACACAAGTCAATACTTCTTACTACAAAGTATTAGTCAAGAGTTCAGAGATCACAGAAAAATGCTTAAAATAATACAGTAGAAAAGTTCTGACATCAGTACAGAAAACAGCTAGACTAGACTTCCTATTTCCTATATATATATATATATATATATATATATATATATATATATAAGAGCAAACACAGTTCTAAAATAAACTTACATACAGAGCAAGGCAGTACTGGTGATGTTGTCAGTTCTGAAAACAAATGCAAAATGCTCTGATTCTCTCTCTCTGTCCTTAAATTGATAACACAGTACCACTGACTCATTTCAGATTACATCATTATTCTCTGTTTCCCAGCCTAACAGAAACTTTAACAGCCATTTTGATCGTGCAGCTGATCAGGAAGCCAGAGCAATAAAAGACATTAGACATGTAAATTCTAGCCATTAACTCTGGTCTCAAAACAATAGGAAGAATTACTTCATTCAGACATCTCTGCTCCAAGTTTTGAGATCAAACAATTATACAATGCTTGACTTATCAGCTTTCCTCCAGCAGAGTGCAATGTGGTTACATTTTTGAAGTTCACCATTTACCATAATTTTCTTACATTTAAGAGAACAGGCATGTGGCTTACATTAATATTTACAAATGACAGAATTATCTACAAAATTCTATCTAGCTAGGCTGGCAGCCTTCACATATCTTCACAGAGTAATTGTCAGTAAATATTTTCTTATAGCTCAAGGATCATTTCTTATAAATCTTAGCTAGTACAAGTTCCTCACATGATTTGTTTTCTTTTATATAAATGTATATTTGCCTATGTCTTAAGTAATAATTTAATAAAGGTGTTAAAAAACAGTTAACTAAGCAGCATTTGCTACCACTGCAGGCTGATAATTTGCCTTAGATGCAGTTGAGAGACTCTGTTGTAGCCAAGCTAGTTTCTCAGACCACTTTTCTTTTTCCCGGATCCCTCTGATGCAAATACAGCCACTAAGGACTAGGAGTTAGCAGTGTCTTCTGCAGTTGTTGGGGTCCCCTTAGAGAACAAGGGAAAGCAATCTTTGTTGGTGTTGGAGAAGGGGCAGGGAAGGTGCTCCTACTCAACCAAAATGTTGTACCTATCTCTGCCATTAAAAATGTGTTTACCTTATTTTCCTGTCAAAAAGAAATAGAAAACTAAACTTATAACTTCTCCTGCTCCAGTTTCACTGTACAGGAGTAGTTTATTAAGTCTGGCTCAGGGTCTTATGCAGTCTATTGACCTTTCTTATTATGTAGTTTCTGGTAAATGAAAAAGGGATTCCTCTTTTCCTGAAAAGATTCAAGAAATTAAAGCTGGATAGGAATGTAATGGAACAGATACAGTTTTTCCTCTCAGAATTCTGACTCAGACTCAGAAGACAGCATGTTACCCGAATCTCCCTAACAATAATTTTCTTTCTCCTAGACTATTTCCAGACTGTGCTTGTGTATTCAGTGGGAGAACACTGATTTTTCTCAGTGCTGTTACAGAAGAAATTTCCAGACCCTTTACCCATTTCCCCAGTTCTGTCAGCTTTGGAGGAAGTGTGTATCACTGCCTCCAATTTTCTAGATACCCTGCTTGCTGCCCCTACAAAAAGGCAAATAGAATGTATCTTAAGTTTTTATGCAGTGTTCCTAAGCATGACTCAGTATGCTATAGCTTTAGTTAATCCAACTGCTGCCAAACATTTTAACTCCAATCTCTCCCCTTCTGACAAGGATGGTAAAACAATTATTATGTTTAGGGAAAAGGTGTTTGCTTCTGCAACTTTAATTTTTAGAATTTTTAATTGTCAGGCTCATATGTTAAAGTTTATTTTGACTAATTCTGAAAATATGAGGCATGTTTTATCTGCAGTTCCTTCATGTGAGGAGAAATCTACTTTGTGTGGTTTGGTTTATTTTATTTTTCAAGTCACTACTCATTTAAAGTGTGTTTATGACTGTAGACACTACATCCAGTGAGGCTGCCACTGGTACTGTGTTGAGAAGATTTGCCTGGCTTTGTTCTCAGTACCTCCTACAGGATGTAAAAATGAGATTTTAATTTCAGTTTTGGATAGTGATTTTAGTCCCACTGCTGCAAAGGTTATAAAAATGTGATGAGACGGTTAAGCTAATACAGGGAATCTCTTAGATTTTTTTTTATCCCTCCTTCACTAAATTTTCCAAGAGTATTTTTTATATATTTTTTTTGCTTTCTTTTCCAGTTATGGCAAGAAGCAAATAAATAGGTTCAGCAATATGCTGGTAAGGAGGAATTAAAAACAATGGTGGAGAGATTCTGTAAAGAAATCAGGAACCCCCCCCCCAAGAACAAAGGACAGTCAAATAAGACATAATGACTATGTAAGGGCCTTGTCCTCCTCCTCCCACCCTGGCAGTCTCTTATCCATAAAACCACCAACGACCAGCAAAAACGATAGTGAACACAAAGTAATGAAAATTAATTTATTATTGCTCCAAAACCATAATCCAGACCGGTTTCGGCTATTCAGCCTTTGTCAATGGATACAAAAAGATTTTTGATTTGAAATGAAACAGCCTACATTTATACTGATCTCTAATTACCTTGAAGCAGTGGTGTAGCACAACCTAGTGGATGGAGTATCAAAATACATATATCATCTTAGTTGCAAAGCATTCGCCCAGAGACATTTAGTGCCAAAAATATAAATATTGTACTATATTTTCAAAGATAAAAAACAGAGTTTTGAAAAAATCATTTGTGCATACAGATTCCATGGTGATAAGCCAGTGACATACTCCATGTTTTTATAAATGGGCATACATTGGTATTCAAAAAAATTATAGATCTGAGTACAACTGGTATATATTATGTATGATAACCATATGTTAATGAAAATCAAAAGTAATGATCATATACCATATTAATATGTAAAGTTAGAAAAATATACCGTCATTGTCGGCTATTAATATTGATTATAATGATTTCAAATAGTCTCCTTATGAATGGTGCCTAAATCATCGTTGTTATAATACCTTGCCATATATTTCAAACCATCATGACAGATACAAATACAAAACTGTGTAGATATATGTATCCTACTTTTGTGGATATATAAAAAATGCATGCCATACTTGGTCGAATATTAATATTAATTGTGGTAAACCTAACCACCATTATATTATTCACACTAATTTTTGATCTATATGAATGTATGATGATGTTGCCATAATCTTGAAACCACCCAATATTATATGAAACTCACAGATGGGATAGTTTGTACATCTGTCAGTTGTACATTAGAAAGGTTCAAGACTTTATGAAATCCAAATTCTGTCAATTCAACATTGTTTGTATCAGTCCCTCCATGGAATTGGATCTTATTCCTATATTTGTGCTTGCGACCCCCTCATCGCTTGTTTGTATGTCTAAAGGGTACTGGGCATTAGTTTTTTTACTTCTGGGTGATTCTCAATAGTTATTACAGTCATTGATAGAAGGACTTTGCTACAATACAAAAAATCAGGGCATGCTCATTAAGACTCTATCTTGAGATTTGTGACTACGTATGGCAGGAACCAACAAATTGTCAGGGATATATTGAATTCAAACTGGAATATTCTTTTGGCTAATGATAGTTTAAGGACATTATTAGGCCCTCAGTGTCATATGTCATACAGACGAGGCAAGAATCTGGGTTGGCTTTTTTCACATTATAAACATAGAGAAGGGGGAGGAGCAGTATATCACCAGACCACTATTAGTGGAGATAAACTAATTGGTACTTTTCCATGTGGCCATTGCTGCTCCTGACTACAGGTCAGTACACTTAAAGAATTTACCAGTGCCAACACCAATCGTGTATTTAAAATGAGGGTGTTTGGAAATTGCAGCAGTACATGGATCATTTATTTAGCTACCTGCCAATGTAAAGCCTTCTACGTTGGTCAAACATCCAGATCCCTTAGAATAAGGATGACAGAACATCGTAGTGACATTAAGAACAAAAAAGAAACAAATGCTTTGTACAGACATACGATACAACATCCCAATGCTCAGTTTATGTTCATGATCATTGATAAAATTCAGGGAGACAGGAACAACCAACAAGGTTGGCACACCATTTTAAACCATAAGGAACAATATTGGATCACCAACCTTGGATGTTTATTTCCACCAGGTCTGAATGACCATCTGTGAGTTTCATATAATATTGGGTGGTTTCAAGATTATGGCAACATCATCATACATTCATATAGATCAAAAATTAGTGTGAATAATATAATGGTGGTTAGGTTTACCACAATTAATATTAATATTCGACCAAGTATGGCATGCATTTTTTATATATCCACAAAAGTAGGATACATATATATATATATATATATATATATATATATATACACAGTTTTGTATTTGTATCTGTCATGATGGTTTGAAATATATGGCAAGGTATTATAACAACGATGATTTAGGCACCATTCATAAGGAGACTATTTGAAATCATTATAATCAATATTAATAGCCGACAATGACGGTATATTTTTCTAACTTTACATATTAATATGGTATATGATCATTACTTTTGATTTTCATTAACATATGGTTATCATACATAATATATACCAGCTGTACTCAGATCTATAATTTTTTTGAATACCAATGTATGCCCATTTATAAAAACATGGAGTATGTCACTGGCTTATCACCATGGAATCTGTATGCACAAATGATTTTTTCAAAACTCTGTTTTTTATCTTTGAAAATATGGTATAATATTTATATTTTTGGCACTAAATGTCTCTGGGCGAACTGTTTCATTTCAAATCAAAAATATTTTTGTATCCATTGACAAAGGCTGAATAGCCGAAACCGGTCTGGATTATGGTTTTGGAGCAATAATAAATTAATTTTCATTACTTTGTGTTCACTATTGTTTTTGCTGGTCGTTGGTGGTTTTACGTTATTGGTTTGACCTTGCACACCATCCATGCGGAGCGCTTTGTTTGCTGTTAGTCTCTTATCCATTCCAGAAAGCATGACTCTCCATTTCTTTCTTTGGTAACAGGCTGTTTCACACAAGTGGGTCCTGAGACTGATTCAACAGGGATACAGACGGCAGTGGGAAGTGGTCCCCCCTTTGCAGGAAAATTTTCCACATTTACCAGACCAAACCCTGTTCCCTCCTGTCCTACAGCACATGCTTTATCATAGGAGTAATAGAAATAGTTCCTCTTTCCTACTGGGGAAGAGGTTTTCATTTAAGAATGTTTCTGATGCCAAAGAAAGAAAATGCCTGGAGATCAGCTATGGACCTTTTTTGTTAAACCAGTTTGTGATAGTGCCCACATTCAAGATGCTTTCACAGCATAATCTCAACCACAACCTCTTACCCCTTCTTCTCCATTTGAGATTTTTTGGTAACCTTAGATTTAAATGATGCTTATCATCACATTCCTATCCATTAAGGCTTCAGATGTTTCTTAAGGTTTTATGTGTCTTGATTTCATTATCCATTCTCTGTCACTGCTCCAAAAATGTCTAGCTCTGGTTATACTACATTGCAGACTACAAGGTATCCACTTTTTTCAATACTTAGATGACTTACTTATCTATGCAGACTCTTTTTCAAAGTGTCAGGAATCTCTGTCTTTGGTGAGAGTTCTCCTATGAAGGCTGGAATTCCAAGTGAACCGCAGTACAAAGAGGTTTTCTTCCACTGGAAAAATAACATAGATCTATATTTAGATCTATTCCAAGTTTTTTCCTCAGATCCCTCTGGTGTTTCACATACAGCCACCATGGATTGGGAGTTAGCAATATTTTCTGTGGCTGTTTGGGTCCCCTTAGTGGGCAAGGGACGGAATACCTCAAGATTCTGAGCCCCACGTCATCTATGATTCTCATACCTCTGGCTGGACTACATATGAGAAAGATACAATGGTATCTGCAATCCCTTTCATACCTCTCAACCTCTTACAGCAAGAAATCTGGACAAAGCCATAAATAATGGTGGAACAAAAGTTCCAGAACAGAGACATTTTTTAAATATTGTTCTTACAAAATTAGGAAGTTGATACAATCACAGGTTTATAACAGCTTTTGCATTAGCGTGAATTTTTTTGAAGGGTATGAAGTCTGAAACTCATATTCCTTTTATTATTTTCTGATTTCAGTCTTCAATGATTTGCCAATGGTTTTCCAGAAAAACACAATTTTATAAGAAATATACCAAAAATATGACACAAAAATATGGATATTCTGTGAGAATCTGGACAGTTTTTGGTCCCAGCACCAACACCCATTATCTTTTTAAATTCCAGTTCTGGGATGTGTGAGAAGAGAACTCAATTGATGTTGACATCAAATACCCTGAATCCAGGTCTTTTCCTCTCTCCTCCTACTCCAGAACAGTCAGTCATCACAGACACCTTGGACTTTGCTTGTGGGTCAGTGTTAAGGCCAAGCCCCCTTCTTACACTCATCAAGGGTATCAGAACTTGTCAAAGGATTGGGATGCATGGCTAGGCTTAAAAAGCCCCTTGTGGTCGTCAGCCTAGTAAACACCTATGATCCTATAAAAGTGCAAAGTATTTGGGACAACAAATACAAACACAAACACATGACTGTAAAAGAGATGCTTGCTTTTATCAAGGCAGTCAACTCTCTAAATCACCTTTGGTCCCCAGGACCACTTCAAGTTGTTTCTCACAATACCATAGCAATGTAGAACATAAACAAGCAAGGGAGATCCAGGTTTTACCCTCTATGCAGACTAGCCATGTTATCACAGGCTATGGAGTGCATCATCATGGACCTTATAAATAAGGACATAGGGAATCTCCAAACTCTGGACCCCATGCAGTTTGGGTTTGTGAAAGGTAGATTATGCCTGCTCAATCTGATAGAATTCTTCGAGTCTGTCACCAGAGCTGTGGGTGAGGGCAAGGTAGTTCACACAGCCTACCTAGATCTTGCCAAGGCCTTTGACACCATCCCTCACTCAGGAATCATAGATAGACTCACTAAACTAGGCATAAACCCCTATGTCATAAGATGGGTTGCCAAATGGCTCACTGATAGAACCCACACTGTGAAAGTAGCGGACTCCAAATCTGAATACCGACCAGTTACAAGTGGTGTCCCACAGGGGTTGGTCCTAGGTCCTCTGCTGTTTGGCATCTACATCTCTGAAGTTCAAGCCAACACAAAGGGACTCTGGCTGACCAAGTTCACAGATGATTGCAAACTGGGAGCCTTTATTGATTCTCCAACTGATGTAGACATTCTAAAAAAGGCCTCACTGATACCAATGACTGGTGGCAGAACCATGGCCTTAAGCTCAATGCCAAAAAGTGCATTGTCATTCCCTTTGGGAAAAATTTGGTGCCCATGAACTACCACATGGGTGGTAGTGCACTAAACACTGAAGGTGTGATAAGAGACCTGGGGACACAGGTTGACAGCAACCTCTCCTTTGATAATCATATTGCCACTGTAGTCAGAAAATCCTTCTATGTGGCACATCTCATTACAAAAGGTTTCTCATCCAGGAAGAAAGAGGTCATAATCCCTCTCTACTCGGCCCTCATTAGACCTATTGTAGAATACAATGCCCCATTTGGTATGTACCTCACTAGACATGTACAACAACTGGAAAGGGCACAAAATTACCTCACTAAGAGGATCTTAGGCCTTAGACACATGCCCTATGTGGACAGACTCAAAAAAACTCCAGCTATACTCTGTCTCTTATCGCGTACTTTGAGGCGATCTCTGCTTGACCTACAAAGCCATGACTGACCCAGAGCTGCTAGATATGCTACACCTAAAGAAATCCCAATCCCTTGGTGTCACATTCTAAACCTCATTACCACAATAAACAGAATATACTGGAGGGATAGGTTCCTAGCCCAGAGACTTCCCATACTCTGGAACAAACTTCTCATTCACGTCAAGCAGAGCACTTCACTGGCCCTCTTTAAGAGAAATCTTGATGAGTGGATGGGCAATAGGAAGTTCACCCCAGGGATCACTTCAGTGGCTTTGCTTGACAGGGGCACTGGGAACTAACTTTGGGTGGCATGATGCCGGGGAATCTTCTTGGGCTAGGCCTATATAGGCTCCAGGGCCATTAGCCTAGTACACACCTATAAAACTATAAACCTATAGATTTACAGCAGAATCTCACTCTACTTCCTAAATTCTATCAGAGCAAAACTGCATGGCAGACAAGCTGGGCAGGGCAAAAGCAGATCAGGGGGATCTTCCATGATCTGATCCATCTGTGGGAAGTTTCTCAAGTAGACTTGTTTGCCTTCTCAATGAACAATCAGTTGTTAAAATTCTGCTCCCGGACTTCATGCAAGAAGGATTTGAAGACTGATGCCTTTTCCTTTCCTTGGATAGAAATATTCCTGTATGCCTTTCTAACCTTTCCATTGATATTCAAGGTAATTCTATAGGTTCATAGGTAGGTACTAGGCTATCGGCCCAAGGGCCTATGTAAGCCTAGCCAACAAGGTTCCCTGGCTTACGCCACCCAAGAAAGTTATTTTCCTGTGCCACTGTCGAGCAGAGACACAGAAGTGATCCCCGGGGCATATTTCCTATTTCCCATCCACTCATCAAGATTTTTCTTGAAGAGTGCTAATGAAGAACTTTGCTTGACATAGATGAGTAGCCTGTTCCAGAGTATGGGAAGTCTCTGGGATAGGAATCTATCCCTCCAGCATGTCCTGTTTATTGTGGTGACAAGGTTTAGGTCCCTAGAGCATGTAGCTTGGAGGGATTGGGATTTCTTTAGGTGTAGCATGTCCAACAGCTCTGGGTTTGACATAGCTTTATATGTTAGGCAGAGATCACCTCTGAGTAGGTGATATGCTATGGAGTAAAGCTGGAGTTTTTTAAGGCGGTCAGTGTAGGGCATTTGTTTGAGTCCAGTAATCCTCTTTGTGAGGTAGTTCTGTGGTCTTTCCAGCTGCTGCAGATGTCTTGTGAGGTACATTCCAAAAGGGGTGTTGTACTCTATAGTGGGTCTAATGAGTGTTGAGTAGAGGGGAACGATGAACTCTTTTTTCCTGGATGAGAACCCTTTTATGATGAGGTGTGCCACGTAGAAAGATGTCCTGACTACTGTGGCGATGTGACTATCAAAGGAGAGACTACTGTCCACCTGGGTCCCAAGGTCTCTTATCAAGCATTCGTTGTTAAGTAGATTGCTGCCTATGTGGTAGTTCATGGGTACAGAGTTTTTACCAAAGGGGATGACACTGCACTTTTTGGCATTGAGCTTGAGGCCATGGCTCTGACACCAGGCATCTGTCTCAGAGAGGCCCTTCTGTAGGATGTTCACATCATTTGGGGACTTGACTATGGCTCCTAGTTTGCAGTCATCTGCGAACTTCATTAGCCAGAGGCCTTCTGTGTTAGCTTGTACTTCAGAGAAGTAGATACCAAACAGGAGCGGTCCCAGGACGGAACCCTGTGGTACTCCACTTGTCACTGGTTTGAGGTCAGAGTTGGAGTCTGCAACTTTTACAGTGTGGGTTCTGTCAGTGAGCCAGTTGGCAACCCATCTTGTGATGTAGGGATTTATTACTAGTTTACTGAGTTTAGCTATAATTCCAGAATGGGGGATGGTGTCGAAAGCCTTGGTGAGGTCAAGATAGGCTGTGTGAACCACCTTACCCTCATCTACAGCTTTGGTGACTGCCTCAAAGAAGTCAATCAGGTTCAGGAGGCATGATCTGCCTTTCACAAACCCAAACTGGGTGGGATCCAGAATTTGGAGGTTACCAATGTCTTTGTTTATGAGTTCCATGATGATACGTTCCATGGCTTTGCAGACCAGGCTCGTCAGGCTAATAGGTCTATATTTCCCAGAATCAGTGGTGGCTCCCCCTTTGTGGAGTGGGATAACTGTTGCTGTGTGCCATTCAGTGGGCACAAAGCCTGATGTGAGGCTATTATTGAACATGGTGCTTAAGTGGGGAGCCAGTTCATTCTGAAGTTCATGTAAAACGCAGCCTGGGATGTTGTCCGGTCCCATGGATGCTGTGTTTTTGGCTTTAGAGAGTGCAACTTTCACCTGCGTAGTTGTGATTACAGGGACTCTGCATTCTTCCTGTATAGATATGGACCCTTGAGGGGGTGGGGGGTGGGGGTAAAGTTAGCACTGAACCTATCTGCCAGGATGTTGGCAATATCAGTTGGTTCTGTAATTTTCGTGCCTTTGTGCTGTAACTCAGAGCAGATCTGGGTGTTGCCATTGAGATTCTTGACATAGCTATAGAATGCTTTGTGGTTGTCCTTGGGATTAGTGGCAATTTTATTTTCATAGCTAGCTATGGAGGATCTTATAAGGGATCTCAGCTTCTTACTGAGGCTGACCAGGGAGCTCCTCCACTCATGGGATTTTACTCCCTTTTGCAACAGTTTCTTCCTTCTGTTGTACAGTTTGTTTATGGCAGAGGACCACCAGATTGGCTTCCTTTTTTTGGAGGATAGCGTCTTGGTTCTGTTTGGGATAGCACGATCCATGCACTCATGTAACTGCTTATAGAGTGCATTTGTGTGGGATTCAGCAGTTGTAACTGTATTGTCCATCTGCATGAGTGTCATGAAGTTCACCACTTCTGTCTTAAGAAGCATGAAGCTGGCTTTGGAGAAATTTTTTACTGTGGTTTCCTTAATGGGGGGTGGGGGTGGGATGTGGATATCAAGGGTGATTAGCTTATGGTCGGATCGGACCAACGAGGAGTTGACTTCAGGTGTGGAACACCGGTCACTCATGTTGGTAATGACTAGGTCTAAGATATTGTTGCCCCTGGTGGGTGTGGATAAGTTGATCTAGGGCATTGGAGTTTATGAATTCCAGAAAGCGTTGCGCTAAGGCATTGGTACATGAGTAGTTTTCCCAGTTAATGGTGGGGTAGTTGAAGTCGCCCATTATTAGGATGTTTGGTTGAACCCTAATATTTTCCAGTACATCAAGAAAAGAGGAGTGGGAATCCTGGGGCATGGTGGGGGATCTGTAGCAAGCTACAATTTGGATTGCAGTTTTGCCAAGAGTTAGTCGCACTTGGATAACCTCGGATGCATTATGCTGAGCAACTAGCCTAGAAGTGTGGATATCCTTAATGAATATGGACACACCCCCACCTTTGGTGTTTCGGTCCAGGTTACATGGCCGAAAAGTGTGGTATGAGTTATAGTCTGGTAGTGCAGGGGTGCTCTCTGAAGCCTTGAACCAGGTCTCAGCCACTGCACAGATATCGATGTTCTCCATTTTAAAGAGTGCCTCTAGTGAGTGCAGTTTGAAATTTAGACTACTAGCATTGAGTAGCATTACCCTCAGTTTTTGTAGATTCAGAATGAATCCCCCAAGATTACTCTGGTGACTCTGGCCCAGGTAACACTGGTTCTCCCTTCTTTTGGCTTGGCCAGGGGCAATTACCACACATTTCCTCACAGACTGGATCTAGTCACACATGAAAGGCATGAAAGAGGTAAATGGGAACATATTTTGGGAGTGTAATGACTTAGCAGAGTTTAAAGATTCCCTGCAGACTATTCTATCAAAAATGCTGCATTAGCAAATTGGTGTAACTAAGGAAATTATTTTTTTTAGCTGTGACACAGAATTAGCTAGACATAGTAAGGCCTTGCTGAGTTTAATTCTGGTGGCTATCAAAAAGCAGTTACTAGAAAATGGAAATCAAAGTCCAGTATAAGCAGTGAATACAGTAGCATAGAAAAAACAACTGGCAGCAGGATCTTTAGAAAAGGGTAGGAACAAATTACATAGAAAAAAATGGGAATTGTGGTAACAATACAGGCAGAATAATGTTTTGTAAGAGGAATGAGGTTTAGGGGGAGGCAGGAATTGAATGGGCATTGTAATGTTTGACTGACAATGACTGGATAGATTATGAATGATGTATAATGTTTGCAATTGAGAATATGTCAATATGGTTTGTTTTCATTATATAAATATATGACTGCCTATTTCATAAGTGATAATTTAATAAAGATTTTTTTTGTTTAAAAAACAAAACAAAAAACAAAAGAACAAGGATATTTTATACATCCCAATCCCCAAACAACTTTAACTGACTGCCTAGATGATAGAGTCTTAATACCTTTTAGGGATCTGTTTACTGAGGATGTGCATAAGATACTAATGAAGGCAAGACAGGCCTCTACTAGAAAATCATATATTAGCAAATGGAAAAGGCTTTCTAGTTGGTGCCAGAAATAAACTATAAAACATTCAGAGCACTGTTTCTCTTGTTATACAATATTTGTGAGAGTTACTTATTGCCTGTCTTAACTCCTTTATCAAGGTTCATTTGTTTGCCATTTCAACATGTCTGCCCATGGATCCCCCTCTTACAAGGCATTCCAATGTCAAAATGTTTTTGAAAGGGGTTTTACATAAGAGACCTCCAAGAAACCAGTGTGTCCTCCTTAAGACATTAATTTTGTGTTAGAGAAGCTAAGACTTGCTCCATTTGAACCAGCTCATCTGTCTGACTTGAGGTTCTCAACATGGAAAACAGTTTTACTGCTTGCTATGACTTGTGCAAGAAGAGCATCTGAGTTGTAAGCTCTTATGGTAGGTCACCCTTATTTAATTTTACACAGGACAGGGTTTCCTTGAGAACTAAGCCTTCTTTTATGCTTAAAGTGGTATCCAAATTTACTTAAAACCAAACTATCAATCTCCATGTTTTCTTCCCTGAACCCAAAATGAGGGAGAAAGGATACTTCATACCTTGGATGTCCACAGACAGTTCAGGTACTATCTTGACATTACAAAATCTTTCAGAACTTCTGATCAGTTTTTTTTCTTGTGAAGGTAAAGAGAAGGGACAATGTGCCAAAGCAGACTATTTTCAAATGGATATCTCAGGCTATTACCTTTTGTTATTCCCACTGCAACAAAAATATTCCAGGCAGGGTCAAGCCATATTCTACCAGGTCCTTGGCTTCATCTATGGCTTTTTGGAAAGGGCTGAATTCTAACAGTATTCTAGAAGCAGCAACTTGGTCCTCTGTGTACATACTTTTACAAAGCACTACAAAACAGAGTCCTTCTCTAGGTCTAGGTCAAGTTTTGCTAGGACCTTTCTCCAGGGGCTCCTGGACCCTTCTTCTTCCACCTCCCAGTTGTTCTAAGCTATGGTAATCTACCCTTACAGCTCAGGCTACTGCAACAATGATCAATATGAAGAACACAGTAGAGATGTGTAAATACATTTACCATAACAGTAGATATTTATTTATTTTATTTAAGTTTAATGACCGGGGAAGTCCACTGGGCCAAGAAGAGCCCGTTTTCAGTAAGGCCCGGGGAGAAAAGCTCCACAATAATTGCAAGTTACATTTTACATGTTACAAAATGACATAGTTCTTACAGCTAATTAAGCATTTACAGATAAGCTCCATGATATTTGCAACTGGCTTGTCACAATGTTACAAAAATGAAAAGACATAATTCAATACAGAAATTTCAACATTTAAATAAAGTGAATATTTTTGTTATAAACTCGGTTGTAGTTCTATTATATTAGAATGATCACTGCTGCAGTAGCCGCTCCCTCCCTCCCACCATCCTTGTTTTTTGTGTCTTTTTTATGCCAGTATGTGGGCATTTTTTTTTTATTCCTTGCAATGTCTTCTCAAGGCTCAGCCTCCCTATCTTAGTTGTCAGGAAAGCTCTGAGGGTCTTGGTGACCAAATCTTTTTAGCTAGTTCAGTTCAAGCTAATGGTTTAGGTACATGGAAGTTGCCCTGAAGTTTTGCAGGATATAACACATATATTTTAGGCTACTGCAACAGGGGTCATTTGAACTTCTACTGTTATAGTAAGTTTACCTACACAACCGCACTTTTCTATAACCCAAAATGTTTATATGCAAATCTGTATTTTACTTTTTTTTCAATAAAAAAGCAGTTGAAGTACTAGTCGAACTGAAAACTCATAATGCAGATTTAAGTAGCAAAGTCTGTGACTGTGCGTTTGTATGTGTGTGTCCTTTTAATTAAACTCAGAATCCAGCATTTATTGTCTCCAACATGGCAGAACATACCAGAGGAAGCAGAAGCGGGGACTTTAGTTTTATTCGATTTCTGACTACAGTGCTGACAGCTCACTGTATACTTTTTATTCTGAATTTGTAAATGGCCAAACTATCTTCACTATATCCACTTTCACAGTATAAAGTGTACACTAAGCTGTCTGGACTATGGCCAGAAACAGACTAAAACTATGGAGTCCATGCCATATAGCAATTACAATTGTTGTTCATCAGTTTAAGTGTTGGAATGCCCAAATACCACACAGAAGCCAGAGTTTAATGTTGCCTAATAAAATTTCTGTCTTCCTTTTATTTACTCATTCAGGTTTTTAACACACTGGCCATCTTTGTGAATGGTATACTCAAAGGCCATACATTCAGGTGAAAGTATATGTCCCCTTCACGCTTGGAATAGGGTGATGAAAGGCAGTAGTTTCAGTTATTATTTTAATATGATTTACGTGGAATTATTCTTAATGCAACTTCAGCTGGCTGTATATGCAGCTATTAAACATGTATCATGTATGTGCATCTTTTATTACAGTTAACAATAGAAGACAAAAGTCAAAATGCCCTTTTCAGGTCACTACATGCCTCTCTGGACCTCTGTCCTCCACCCCATCCCCCAGCCTTCAGCATCTTCCGGCACCTCTGTTCTTTGTTTCCACATTCCTCTGCTTTATTCAAATTTTCATAACATTTTCAAAATATCTCTAATACCTCTATAGGATCTCTGGTTATTTTTGTTGACAGAGGCTCTCTGTTTGGCAACAACCCTTTCTAATTTCTGTTGCCTGCGTCATTGTTCCTAAAGTTTTTGTACTGTTGAGTTATCAAAAAACAGTTGCTTATCAGCAATCTTTCTAAACTCATGCATATTATCCAAATACTCCCTTATTCTCTCTTCAGCACTCTGGGGTAGTTGCTCCCTGTCTTGTTCTATGAGATTTCCCTTAATTTGCAATACTTTAATCTTTATCAGCCCCTCAAAATAATTTTTGTTACTTCTTCACCTTATCATTTTTTTATTTCTTCTCTATTCCTAAAATCCATTTTCATGTTATCCCACTTACTAGCCATCCCTTTTGAAGACATTTCTATTTTCCCAAATAACTTTTGAGTAATTTCCACTACCCACTTCTTAAATTCTTCTCTTTTTAACAGGTCAAAAGCACCTGTGTCTCATTTTTGATTTTAAAGTTTTTTTTTTTTTTGTGAATGACTCAGCACTGGCAGGGATGTTCTCTGGGTTTGGAGGGGAGGGCTTGACATTTTGCCAGGGTGTCCCTTAAAAATAAGAAGTTTGTCTGGAATAATTCCTAAATATTCCAGCATTACCTGCTGTCCCATATTTTATTTTCATGTCAAAGGAGGCAGCTTTATGTTTCATCCAGATCAGTTAGGACATTACACTTGGTGGGGGCAACATTCCCCCATGCCGATGAGGACTAGATGAAGGATGTTGGTGCCCCTAGTGGGTGTACTGACTAGCTAGTCTAGGGTATTCATGTTAATAAGGTCAAAGAATCTTTTTGCCTGCAAGTCTGAGGTTATGTATGACTCCCGGTTTATAGTGGGGAAGTTGAAGTCCCCCATAAGCATTGTGTTGAGTTGAATGGAAAATCACTCAAGTTGATTTTAGTAAGTGGTATGGGTTTCCTGGGTCATGGGAACCTATGACTTTCAAAGTTATGGTAAGTGATTCTGCTTATGGTGAGTTGAACATGGAGTATCAAGTGTATCATACTGCTTGACCAGCCTTGAGGAGTTATTGTTTTTTTTTTTATATATAAATTTAGACACTTCTACCCTTTCTTTGTCCCTTTCTTTGCAGTAGATGGTGTAAAGGTGTAGAAGCATTACAGCCATGCACTGCTGGGTGCTCTACATGGATTTAAACCATGTCTCAGTAACAAGACAGACATCTGCGGTCTCTAGGCTTGGGAGAGCTTGCAGGGAGTGGAAAATCTTCCTTTAATAAATCCATGCCTTTCCATATCTAATGGATTTATGTCCCCAGTGTTATTCTGGATAAACTCTGCTCCGACTTTGTACATAATTTTGCACAGAGTACTGGTTAGGCTGATGGGATGCACTTGTTCATGGATCTCTCCATAATTCCACATGCTTAAATTTTGTTTAACATAACTAGTAGGATTGTTTCAGATTTAAATAAGTTTTCCTTGGCCCTACATAAGAAACTCCCAGGAATATTTTATTTTCCCATAGAACCTGAGTTTTCAATTTTACTTGGAGCAACAGTTGTCATGTCTGTAGTTATATAAGTATATCCTCTCTTGGCTCTATAGCACTTAGACATATGTTTTTCCTTATTATGAAGTCTGCAAAACGTTTTTTGTGGGTACATTCTCTATATCCTGTGACTCAATGTTCACCTTATTACTTATTGATAACATGATACAATCACAATTTTTCCCAGACATTTTTCCTTTCTAATTAAAGAGTATCCTGTAAGATGATTTCATAGTCATTTAAGCAATAAGGATAATAGTAGACTAGTTTAGAGATTTTTAGGCATAGAGCAATTGCTGGTCACCATTAATGCTTTTCAAATGTAACACCCATCAATAAGGCAAACTTTTTCTCCACACATTCAGATTTTTTTTGTTTGTATGAGTTGAATTAATAAAATATTTTTGCCCTCAGGTTTGCAATATTTAAATAGTGAAATAATGTTTTACAGCCCTATATATTCAGTTAAATGTTACTTTCACCCTAACAATAAAATAAACATTTAATTTTCTTTATATACTCACAGCCTGTAATTGCCATCACGAACATACTTCAAGCAACAAAATTGAAAAAAAATGCACCACAAATAAACTGAAGCAATTTTTTTTTCTGAGTGCTTTTGTTATGTTTATTAATATAACTTCATCAGATTCTGCTGAAGTTTTAGTAAAAATAGAATGAAATCACTCAGAAATGTGGATTATGTGTTTCCTGGTGCATTTTTTTTTACTTCTGTTGAGTTATTGCATACTTTGTGTTTTTTCTTTTTATACTTTAGGCAATAATGTACATAGCCTTTGAGAGGTGCAGGAGATTCCTTAACCCTTGTAAACACATGTGTATGAGTTGATACCTTTTTGTCTCCTCTCATCTCCGAGGGACTTGCCCATTGGTTCTACTACCTGTAGTCATTCAGCCCATTATTCTATGGGAGCGGGAGAGGAGTGCCCTCAAGCTAGGTAACATCCCTACAGTACATTCTTTCCTGCCTGGGGAAACCAGCTTGCTGGTCTGTTGAACTGGACTACCTTAGGCTGCCTACAGTTTCATCATAGCTGTCTAGTTAAGGGAGGAGGCACATTTGCTCCTACATACACCTGTTCTTCCACTCAGTAAACAAGAATACACTAGGTGGTGCCTGCGCTGTGAGCCACTTGGGATGAGTGAGCTAGCCTCAGCTGAACATGCCTGTCATCTTCTGCCAGTTCTCTCTGATGCCCATGCTACTAACTGAACATGGATTGTCTGGGCTCTAGTCAGGACTTAATCTGCCTGTGTCAAGGAACTGGGCTAATACCTTTTCTATTGGCTTCACAGTTTAACTCATTCTCTGAGTTTGTCTGTCTAAAAATGTGACTGAGATTTTCTTACAAAAATGATAAATATTGGTGTCCATTTCTTTTTCCAGTGAATATTCAATCTTCTGCTCTGACCAGTGCATATGACGCTGTCAGAAAAGTAAAATGGATTTTTAGTAAATCTCAATTGTTTTATTAGTACACTATCTTCTGCTGGCAAACTTTATTATGCAAAATATCTCTTGCTACTTGCATAAACTTTTATCTTGGCTTTCTTTTGTGTGTCACAATACCTTCATACATTAACAGTTAATCTTTGCTCAGACTAAGGCATTTTCATTCCAAGTACCAACTTTATCAAAGGTTGTGCTGTGACTGTCCACTGGAAAACTGATGACTATTGAAAGATGAGCCATTATCACTTCTAAGTATGTATGGAATTCTAAAAAGAAGAGTATACGGCTAATTAAGATTATTACTCTTACAACAGAGACAGGTGCATCTGCTTCTAAGACAGGAAATCTGTTGTAGTCATCTATTTTTACAAGCAGGTATTCTCCTGGTGAAATAGGATTACAGAAATATGCACTTATGTCATGCAATGCCAGGAGAATAGAGATTACACATTGAATGATGCAGAATTCCTGCTGGATTCATTAGATTATTCTTTGCCCTTGTGTAGAACATGGTTTTTATCTCCTTGTAAATGAATTTCTTCAACTGTGAAAAGCTTTAGGTACTGCATCTTATATCTTTACTGTATCTAAGTATACCATTGGTCTTAATCTGGTAAAACTAATACTGTACTCTGGTATTATTTACTATGTCATTTAAATTTTCTATTCATAGTATTTCTGTGTGGAATCAAGGTGGCTTGACATAAATGTTTTGAAAGTATTTAAAAAGAATATGGGAATAACCCAAGTCTGTAATCTTTCAGTTCTGACTGGAGGCTCGGACTATAACTTATTCTAAATGACATGACAGAGGTTACGATTAGATATGTGGGAAACCATAACTATAAGGCTAGAAGTGAAACTGTGGCCAAAGCTTCCTTCTCTTTTTTGAGATTATCTCTTCTTACGCATTCTTAGTGATCTGCATGTATATACCACTGCTTTATACTGGGCATCATGATTCTGTGTTGAAACTGCTTGTAGCTTTGCACGACTGGCATAGATTAATATTGTATGCCTTTATTTAGATCAACGCAAGACATCACTTCAGACATCAAGCAGTATTTTTTAATCTTGATTTTGTAATTCTCTCCATGCACATGACAATTTCCTAGTGATCACATGGTATTTTATGCACTGATGGGGAAATCAGGTTTGAATCTATACGAGTAGCTGGCAGTCATAGCAAACTCCTAATTACTGATGTGTAGATAATACTGAAGCATTATATATTGTTTTTACTTATTTGGGATCAGAGAATATACCCTGGTTAGCAATTAGAAATCTATGACATTTTAACTTGCTTTTAGTGAATTCTCATTTTATTACAAGTTAAATCAATTGATATTTTAGATTATATATAAAAAAACAAACAAACAAAACAAAAAACTTCTGTGTGAAATAATTTTCTTTACTGTTGATTGGTTTAATCATGTCTGACAAGCCATTAGGGTTAAAAAAAAAAGTGTAGTTTGTGCTTACAAACATCCGAATTTGGACGCATACCAAAAGTATGTTTATTGTGTGGGCGATGCCCACTTCAATGAGGACTACTCCATATGTACTGCTTTTGGCCACCAGGCTGTTATTGAGCACAGAAATAAACTTTAATTGAAGGACTTCTCCCTTCTTCTGCAGGAGAATCATCTTAGTCTGTTTCTTCTCTTTCTGGAGCCTCCCCATTCCGTAAAAAGTCCTTGGACAAATCTAGAGGGGAGAAGAGTGACAAACCAAGGGACAAGGGCTCTCCTGACTGCTTTCCTTTGTCTCAATCATCTTTGGGTCTGGCTTTAGAAAAGCCAGCTCATGAGATCCTACTGCCCCATTAGAGATTCCAGACCCCCTTCTACATCTTCCTCCTAAGGTCTGTTAGGTTTAACAGAAGCTGATATGGATAGAATGATGAGGAAGTTCCTCAGGACTCAAATTCAGCTAGGGGCTCTCCTGGCTCTGTCTCAGAATCATGAGTTTCAGCCCTTCAAACCTTCCTATGGGTGCTCTTACCCTAATCCACCCACTGTCTTTGGGGTCTCTGGATCTGAGATTTCCTCAAGAGTTGTCTGTGCTGTATCTGTAGGCATGGTCATTTTCCAGTCTGACAACCTCTCTGCTCCCACCAATTTTGAACTCCTTCGATCCAGAGGGATCTCAATGCCAAAGTTTTGGTTCTAGTTCTGGGGGCAGAGGATCGGCTTTACAATTGTCTGAGCCATCTCTTCCACTCAGCACTTCTCCGTTAGATAGATTGGCTCCAATGTCTTTCTCAGACAGAGTCGTACTGGTTTCCTCAACCATTCAGGTGTGGAGGTCTCTGCTCTTACTGGGTTGGTTCAGGGTTCTCCACTGGCTTCTGCTTTTTCATGCAAGATTTTTCAGTTGTGACCAAGGCTTTCAAACCCTCTTCCTTAATGTCCTCCTCTCCCTGGTACTGGGGCTGCGTTTTTTTTAGAGCTGCTTGACTCCACTCATGTAAAGTGATCTGGGTGCTCCCTCCCTGCCATAAACCTAAAGGATAATTCATTTTACTAAATCTGAAGACATCCCTGAAGCTGTTTGCTTGCAAGACTTTTTAAAGAGTAAACTCCAAAAGAAGCATTGTTTCATTAAACTGATCCGGGTGCTCCCTCCCTGCCATAAACCTAAAGGATAATTCCTCTTAATAAATCTGAAGACGCCCCTGAAGCTTTTTGCTTGCAAGGCATTTTAAAGAATAATCTCCAAAAGAAGCATTGTTTCATTAGAATGATCTGGATGCACCCTCCCTGCCATAAACCTAAAGGATAATTCCTCTTACTAAATCTGAAGACGCCCCTGAAGATGTTTTCTTGCAAGGCTTTTTAAAGAGTAAACTCCAAAAGAAGCATTGTTTCATTAAAGTGATCAGGGTGCTCCCTCCCTGCCATAAACTTAAAGGATAATTCCTCTTTCTAAATCTGAAGACGCCCCTGAAGCTGTTTGCTTGCAAGGCTTTTTAAAGAGCAAACTCCAAAAAAAGCATTGTTTCATTAAAGTGATCCAGGTGCTCCCTACCTGCCATAAACCTAAAGGATAATTCCTCTTACTAAATCTGAAGATGCCCCTGAAGATGTTTGCTTGCAAGGCTTTTTAAAGAGTAAACTCCAAAAGAAGCATTGTTTCATTAAAGTGATTTGAGTGCTCCTTCCCTGCCATAAACCTAAAGGATAATTTTTCTTACTAAATCTGAAGACGCCCCTGAAGCTGTTTGCTTGCAAGGCTTTTTAAAGAGTAAACTCCAAAAGAAGCATTGTTTCATGTATGTTGCAATTTACCTACTTTATCATCAGTACCTGTACTGACTATACTTATTTGGTAACCCCTTTGTGAGAGATCTAGCAGCCAAACGCAGATGCCTACCCACTGCCTCTACCTAGTCTTTTGTACCATACCTCCTTACTTTGGAATTAAAACCCCTGCTTTTACCTCTCCCAGTTGCTTTTTTCCCCGCTGACCACTAGATGGCAGCATTCTACTAACATATTCTTTAGCTTTTAAGTATCTAGCCTTGAAGTCCAAATCCTTTTATAGTGACTATTACTGTCCTAATCCACTTGCTAAAGGATTTAAATTTGAGTACCACCTTCACAATCCTTTTGCTAAATTTTGGTATTGTTAACAGTTTGCTTTACCTTTATTTTCTCCCAAATTTCAACAGTTTAAAGCCAAAACAATAAAGACAGCTGATACTTTTTTCTGTTGTACTTACCTTCTATCTCTACCTGCTCCGTTCGCCCTGCAGGCTCACTCCACTCGCCTACCCTACCCCCAAATGCCACCCACCCCCACTGCAGCTAACCATATACTTCATTAAACCACATCCCCTTCAGTCATTATCCACTAACCTAACTAACCTCGTTATATACTTATCAAGCCACTCCCTTCTTTCCTCTTTATCTTCTTCTTCTAATCCTTTAACATAGTCCCACCCCTAATCCCTTATACTCATCACTTACCAAATAGACCCTCCCCTTACTGCCCCACTGTTCTCACTTCAATCTCCCTTTATTCACACTTAGTATCTACCAACTCTCCCTGTATCTCTTACCACACTACACTCACTATGTCCATGTCTAACTTTAAAGCAAACCAAAGGTCACGCACGGCAGATCCAGTGCACGGCTCAAACCAAAGTATCAAAAACCACAAAACGAGCGAGCACAGAGGTTAGGGCAAGCAGAAAACTTCTTTTATTGTGGCATATTTAAACAAATAACTGCAAACCAGTTTCGGCCAACACAATGGCCTTCTTCAGTGCAAAAAGAAAAATGTTAGAATAGTGCATCCTGGTGTTCAATATGTACTAGAAAATTTAAAGATATATACACATATAAAATCCTATGAAAATAATTCATAGAAAAAAATAATGAAAATAAAACAAATAAAAAATATGATAGTGAGTAACCAGTAGATTGGGAAAATAAGCTAGTTCAAACCATGAAAGCCACCAATTTAAATCCATGTATAAATACATAATCAGCAAAATGCTTTATCCATATTCATTCAGCCCAGGTTTGAACAGAGCACCCAATCTGGTAATCCATAATGCTTCCATGTTATTGAGCTTATCATGCCAGCCTGCCTTCGTCATCCTCGGCAGCTGAATCTTATCTATAATTATAAATTGAAATTGAGCAGTTTGGTGAGTCAGAGTATGCTTATATAAAGCATTAGTTAGCTTTTTAGTTCGAATCGCACTAAGATGCTCACTAATGCGAAATCTCAGTGGTCTGGAAGTTTGACCTACATAGAATGAAGTGCATGTGCAGGTGGCCAAATATACCACCCAGTCTGAGCTGCAGTTACCAAAAATCCTAATGTCAAAGACCCTTGAGGTGTTAGTGCTGGAAAATTCTTTCATTTTGGCCATATACTTACATGCGCTACAGTGACCGCAGGGGAATGAACCAATCAGTGGATCCCCAAATAAAGTGGTTTGTATGGATGTAGTTGGATGAAATTTCTTGTAATATGTAAAATGTGAATTCGTCGTCCTACCTCTGCGATATGAAAAAGCACATGTCTCAGGTAATATATCAGATAAGAACTCATGTGCTTTCAAAATACCCCAATGATGATTAACTATATTTCTAAATAAAGGGGTATTATTTCCATAGGTTACTGTAAATCTAATGGGTTGTGCTTGAGAACTGATGGAGGCCTCCTGTACATGTTTGTATGTTAATAATTGGGAACGTGGCATATGTCTGACCTCATGAATGGTTTGTTGAAGACGAGATCTATTATAACCCCTCTGAATAAATCTATCACAAAGATCCTGTTCACATTCCATATGGGATTTGGTAGATGAACAAATACGTTTCATGCGTATAAATTGTGATTTAGGAATGTTGCTGATGATGTGACGGGGATGATTACTAGAAGCGTGTAAAAGAGAGTTATACTGTGGAAACTTTCTATGCACGCTGGTAGCCAGAGTATGATCAGTTTGTCTGATTATCTTAACATCCAGAAAGATAATCTCCTGGTATTGTGTCTCCAAAGTAAACCTGATACCCCATAGGTTGCTGTTCAAATATTGAACAAACTCATTAGACAAAAGTATATCACCCCGCCACACCATCCAACAATCATCCAAATATCTCCTCCAGATATCCAATTCTGCCAGAAACTTGTTATTGCCAGAGTCATATATATATATTTGTTCGAAAAACCCCATAAATAGGTCAGCGTATATCGGGGCAAAAGATGCCCCCATAGCTGTCCCCCTGGTTTGCCAGTATATCTGACCATCAAAGAAAAAAACATTTTTGGTTAGTACATATTCAGTCATTTTAATTAGAAAATTGTTGAATCCAATTGAATAGAGCTTAGATTCTTCTAACCAAAAAGCTATAGCTGTAAGTCCAGCCTCATGTGGAATACTAGTGTATAGGGAGGCGACATCTAATGTACAAAGCCACCAATCCGATTCTAGCTGAGTATCCTGAAGGATGTTCAGAAATTCAGTTGTGTCCTTCAGCCTAGACCTAATCCTAACCAATAATGGTTTAAGATAATAAGTGAGAAATGCAGACAGAGGCCCCGTAAGAGAGCCTCTGCCTGAAACAATAGGTCGGCCCGGAGGACATGTAGGATGTTTATGTATTTTTGGCAACAAATACAAATATTGTGGAATAGGATTGGTGACCTTTAATTGTTTACAAATATGTTGGTCTATAATCCCTTCTTCTGTGGCCATATTCAGGAAAGAATCAATAAGTGATTTGAAATTGGGCATCGGGTCAATTACCATATGCATATAAAACCTAGCATCAGATAACTGTTTATTGGCTTCGGCAATATACATGACCCGATCCATAACCACAATACCTCCCCCTTTGTCAGCTGGCAAAATAACAATATCGTGGTTGGACCTTAGTTCCTGTAACCCTTTTCACTCCGAAGAAGTCAAATTATGTTTAATAGGGTGATATCCAGGGGAGAAATGTAGATCTTTGATTACACATTCCCTGAATATGGCCACATATTTATCCATGGGTGGTTGGAATGTCGACCTCCCAAAATAAAAACCAGAAGATCTTTGAGAGAGGTCAGAGTCTGCAAAAAATATTTTGAGGTTAATCAATCGGCAAAATTCATTTAATTCATTTACAAATGTCTGTTCAGAAACAAAGGAGGAAGGCACAAAATTCAAACCCTTGTTAAGAACTTTATTGTGATCAGAGGATAGTTCAAAGGAAGATATATTGTGTACATTGTTGATTATTTGACTATCTTCTGTAGTAACTGTTGCAGACTACAAGCCCCTTCCCCTATGTTTCCTGCCACCCCTGCGTTTCCTATATCTAAAGGGTCAGCTGATGGTTTATGCTTAGCTACTGGGGACCCCTGATTGGAAGGGCATTCAAAATCTGTGACTGAGGAAGTATCCTCATCTGTAACACTACTGGTAGAAAAAGTGTTTTTCTTCAATATTGATCTAGGCCTCTTTTTCTTGTTAACTCTACTGGAAGAATCAAAAAATCTTACATTTCTCTGAACCATAAATGGTTTGCCCTTTTCATAGTCAGTCAAATCACGCTGAAACTTCTGCGTTTTCTTTTTTAGCAACTGTGTCTCCAAATTGGCTAGGTCCTTAGCTAATTCCCTGACATGGTTGTGATAAAACTCTTCCTGTTCAAAAGCTTGTGCTTCCAAACAACTGTTATATACCTCGGTTGTCTGTAGTTCCACCATACGTTCATAGTATGAGACCAATGTGTCCACGAATAACATGGACGCATCATGTTGGGTTTTGGCCCAATCTTTGGTAAGTTCTTCATCAACCAAGCTGACTAAGGGTTGAATCCGAATTCTGAGTCCCTGAGGGGTTATATTTTTTAGCTTGTAAGCTTTAAATAGCTTCAAGTGCCAAACATTGGCTCTTAAGGCCCTCATGTTTTTTGTGATTTTGTGAAACAAATTACCACATGCATACTTGGTATCCCCCACATGTATATTAGGGTTCCCAGAATCTGCAAGATTTAGGCCAAAGGCTTCCAAATTATCTTTGTCAGCTGCTAAACCCTGCAATATCCCTCTAAGATCCATATTCTCAGTCATATGACCAAAGTTTGCAGGTGTAAAGAGACAACCACAATAGGTATATCTCAATGTCAGAATGAATGACCAAGTCCAAACTCAATGGACACCAAATATTAGCACAAATACACCTAACTGGATAAATATGTATGAATTAAATAAATACGATCTAATAACAAAAAAACGCAATTATTTTTAATTGAGGATTGTATTGGTTCATGTCAAGCAATAATATAATGTCAAAAACAAGGCATAAACAAATTCGGTACCCTAATATAAAAAGCACACACTATATTGATTCAAATGACTATTAAAGATCATACTTGCAGCCGACATTCATCTCAACTGCTGATCAGTAATGGCAGTGTCAAATGGTGTATGAATAACATTATCAAAGCAAAGACCCCTTGTACCATAACAACAAAATCCTAAAAAATGTCTGTTGCACCAAAACACGGTCGACAATTGTCTCTACCGCGTAGCCATAAGTCCCATACAAGGGATCAGTATTATAAAGTTTTAAAGGCAAATGGTCAATGAAAAAACACAAGTTCCAATTTTAAACAGATGATAGATCTAATCATATATAAAAAATTGTTGTTCACCACTTGTTCAAATACCCATAACGGTTCAGAAAGATAGTATATGTGATCAAAATACGGTCGACATACGTCTCTACCGTATATCAATAGGTCTGTTGCAAAGGACCAAAGCACCATATATTATGAGTGGTAATAAAAAATGAAAAACAAAGTCTGAACTAGAAATCCTATATATAAGGGTACCAAAACTTGTTAAATAGAGCCTTGGTTATAAAGTAAAAAATAAAAAATAAAAATAAAAAGTTGGTGCCTCAGACAAATTCCTATAAACTAGGAGCCATCTGCCCACCTCTAATATTGCCAAAGAACCATACAATCCTGAATAAAAAGAAATGCGCTCCTCAAAGAGGAAGAAAAGTATATATATATATATATATATATATATATATATATATATATATATATATTCTAAATTCAAAGCACACCAGTCAGATGTTTGTGCCTAGAAAACCAAAAAGGTTCAAAGCTTAATGCGATTCATGTTCAATTCCCTGAGATTAATCCCAAAAACAACATGAAACTACCAAAGTATAATCACTAACTGGAAGGTTAATAAAGCAGTAATGCAATCCCTGCAAAAAAACAGCTAGATGTTGTGAATAAATCAAAACATAGTATATAAAAAAGACAGCACAAAAATCTAACAACAATATCATAAGGGCTGTAAAAAATAATGATGATAATAAATGTCCAAAACATAACCCCAATCAATGAGGTAATCCAATATTAAATAAACATGTCCATGTCCCAAAATGATCTGCAAAAAATATACGCAAACGTTCGTGGGCCCGACCAAACAAAATCAGGTCACTCCGTAGAATGAGCTACGATATCCATTTCACTATTCAAATGTCGAACATAAATCCAAACCCAACATGATAGAAAGACCTTCAAATGAGTTGCCTAGATAGTCCCAGTCACATAAATCGCAAAAGTATGAAGCCAGTAAAAATGAGTGACTCGACAAAGAGAAGCTCAAAATGGCATCTAACGTTGTTTATAAGGTAATAGATGCCCAGAAAAATAGTGTGGCTCAAATAAACAACACAAAAATTCGAGCCTGGTGATCACATCAATGGTCGATGTAAAAATAAATCGCAATTTAAGAGCAAATGAAAACCAATGAATTCGAAGGTAATCCGAAGGTAATTCAGCACAGATCTGACAAATTCCACCACTAGTCAATAATATCAGAAAAAAGTCACCTTCATAAGCCCAGACTTCTTAGATAATCAAATGGTACAATAAACATGGAAAGCCCATAAGAAACCATCGATGTATATCCAGCCACAAATCTTGCTGCCATTCCAACCAGGCGTCCCCAGCGTGTAAACAGTCAATGTAGAGCAAACCAAAGGTCACGCACGGCAGATCCAGTGCACGGCTCAAACCAAAGTATCAAAAACCACAAAACGAGCCAGCACAGAGGTTAGGGCAAGCAGAAAACTTCTTTTATTGTGACATATTTAAACAAATAACTGCAAACTGGTTTTGGCCAACACAATGGGCTTCTTCAGTGCAAAAAGAAAAAAGTTAGAATAGTGCATCCTGGTGTTCAATATGTACTAGAAAATTTAAAGATATATACACATATAAAATCCTATGAAAATAAATCATAGAAAAAAATAATGAAAATAAAACAAATAAAAAATATGATAGTGAGTAACCAGTAGATTGGGAAAATAAGCTAGTTCAAACCATGAAAGCCACCAATTTAAATCCATGTATAAATACATAATCAGCAAAATGCTTTATCCATATTCATTCAGCCCAGGTTTGAACAGAGCACCCAATCTGGTAATCCATAATGCTTCCATGTTATTGAGCTTATCATGCCAGCCTGCCTTCGTCATCCTCGGCAGCTGAATCTTATCTATAATTATAAATTGAAATTGAGCAGTTTGGTGAGTCAGAGTATGCTTATATAAAGCATTAGTTAGCTTTTTAGTTTGAATCGCACTAAGATGCTCACTAATGCGAAATCTCAGTGGTCTGGAAGTTTGACCTACATAGAATGAAGTGCATGTGCAGGTGGCCAAATATACCTCCCAGTCTGAGCTGCAGTTACCAAAAATCCTAATGTCAAAGACTCTTGAGGTGTTAGCGCTGGAAAATTCTAACTTTAAAACACACTCCAACATGCTTCTCTTATCTGTAATACTTTTCCCTCTGCTTCCATCCTATAAGCTCACTTGCTATGAATCCCTACATCTAACTGAAATTCCTCCCCCTTAAAACAAACTACCCCTCTCACCGTTTATACTTCAAATTCCCATTGTAACATTACATCCTCATCAGCCTACCTTCAATCTCAATTTCATAGAACAATCCATTTCAAATATTTCCAAACCAAAAGAACTATCCCTATTCTAGGTAAACTACTGAAACTGTCTCTTATGCCACAACAGTACCTACTACTACATGGCGACATTCATCCTAACCCAGGCCCAAATTCTCATATCCCTTACTCCCAATCCTCCCATCCAGACACCTCCTGCACCCACTATCCTAGCAAAAACTCTCTCCTCATAGCTCACCTAAACATCCGTAGTTTGAATAATAAAATTAGCCACCTACATGCCCTGTTAGACTTACACTCCTTTGATATCCTATGCCTAACTGAAACCTGGCTCAAACCAACCACCAAGGACAATTATATTATCCCCCCAGGCTATAACATAATTAGATTAGACCGCCCTAACAAAAAAGGAGGTGCGATTGCAATATTATATAAATCTGAGCTGCAACTCTCTGCCCTAGATATTACACACCCTTCACGTAGCAATGCCAAAATCCTAATGGCCAAGCTTCTAATTAATGCTAATAAATCCATTAATATTCTCTGCTCCTACATCCCCCCAGGTAATAGCATTAATACCATTGAAAACATCCTCTGTTGGCTCTCCTCAAATTTCCCCCAAGAAACTATACTCCTTGACGATCTCAACATTGACTGGAAAAGTTGCACTGCCAATAATCCTACTACCACATAAACCTTCATGGCTTTGATCAAACCATCACCCACCCTACAAGAACTCACAAACCTAGCAATAAACAAACCACTTTAGATTGGATACTAGTTAACAGTAACCCCCAATTTTATAAAACAGGCATACTTCGCAATGATATCAGTGAACACTCTCTTACCTTTATAACAAAGCTAAAAACCTCAATACCCAATCAAGTAAACTTCAGAGCCACCTGCAATACAAAAAATCTAAACCCAGTTAACTTTCAAGCTGAGCTTAAAACTTGCAATTGGACCCCTTAAAACACTTATCTCTAGAGGAAGCTGTCTCATACTTTAACAATAAATTTTTACAAATACTAGAGCACCATGCCCCTTCTCGATTTATCAGAATTAGGAACAAACCAGCTCCCTGGCTCACAAAAGAGACTAGGCAAAAAATGCGACTTAGAAATAAAATCTGGATTAAATGGAGATATACAAAAAAGCAAACTGATCACTTAAACTTTCATTAACTGAGAAATGCCACTAAGAAAGCCATATTCCTTGACAAAAAAAAAACTATTATGTACAATTCCAACAAACCCAATATCAAAACCCACAAAAAGTCTGTTCAGGAATAAATAAATTACTTCATCCTGGCCACTCTAAAACACCGACCATCTCTAATTTGACTCAACATTCTCCCACCAAAATTGCTGACACTTTCAACAAATTCTTCTCTGAAACTGTCCAATCTCTAGCCAATTCTTTACCAGTAGTGTCCACCTCTAACTCACCTGTGTCGACAATTTCATTACCCCTATTTGAACTACAACCCATTCCCACATCTCACATACACAACCTACTGCTGAAACTCAAACCTTGTACCCCATCAGCTGATCTCCTTCCAGCTGAATATCTGAAATTAGCAGCTGGAGTACTCGCCTTCCCCATTTCTATCTTAATTAACAGAACCATTACAGAATGTTCCGTCCCTAACATCTGGAAAGTTTCACATATTATCCCTCTCCACAAGGGAGGTAACTCAAGTGAACTTTCAAACTTTTGCCCAATAGTCCTACTCTCACCTATAGCAAAAATTATGGAGAAATGTATTCACCGCCAACTTCTTACTCATCTCCTCCAAAATCACCTTCTAGTAGACTGCCAACATAGTTTTAGACCATATCATAGCACCACCACAGCTCTCCTATCCTTTACAGACTGTATAAAAAAATTGAAATAACAATGTCCTATCCTCTGCCATGTTTATTGACCTCTCCAAAGCATTTGACATGGTGAATTACAAACTATTGATAGACACACTTAAATCTCTCTCATTAGATACACTAACAGTCAAATGGTTTCAATCTTACCTAGAAAACAGACAGCAAGCCGTCCTCTGGGACAACTAATTGTCTTCTCTGCTCCCTATTACTCTCGGAATCCCACAAGGATCAATTTTGGGACCGCTCCTCTTTACTATATTCATTAATGATCTGTCAACCTCCCTTCCTCAAACCACCTGTATACAATATGCTGATGCCTCAACCTTAATCCGTGCTGCCTCCTCGCCTTCCCAACTTCAAGCCACAATCCAAAAAATATTTATCTTAGTAGAAAACTGGTTCCATCAATGCTGTCTCCTCCTTAACTCTAAAAAAACTAAATTACTGTTGTTCACTCCCACTCAGAAATCCCCCACCATAAACTTCACAGTCATCTCTAAAAATGGTACATTAATAGCTCCTGACATAACCACCAAACTTTTAGGGGTAACAATTGAGCACAGTCTTAATTTTGACACTCATATCAATCTAACTATCAAATCAGTTAATAGAAAACTGGGCTCCCTGTACAGAATTAAACCCTTTCTTACTCCTTCAGCCAGGATTACTATTGCCCAAACTCACCTAATCTCTACCCTCCTCTATGCCTCATCAATTTATACAAACCTCCTCAAAAGCAATATAAATAAATTGGCAATATCTTATAACAACATAGCCATATTTGCCACTGATGCCCAATTTCATACCCACCACTGCAAAAATCTCGAACTTCTCAGATAGTTAGAACTGCAAAGCCAGTTTCTTTTTTAGCAACTCATAATCATTCACAAGATCCTGCATCATCCCTCAAATACTCCCATACTTAGAAACCTTATTAGCCCCTATCAAAATCTTTTAACCTTACGATCTTCAAACAGAGTACTTGTCTCTACCTTAAAATCCAACAACAAATCTGGGGAATGCCTATTTACTAACTCGATTGGTAACCCTTGGAACAAGCTTCCAAGAGAACTAACATCCCTGACATCCACTCCTCTTTTCAAAAAACAACTTAAAACCTTCCGAAAATTACAAGGGCTATGTCTATGCTCTAATCCTGACTGACACTGTCTCCTTTTTGCTTCTCATTTGCTTCTCATTGCTTCTCATTTCTAAGTCTATAGTACTGGATTCCTCTTGCTTTGTTTTTATTTCCCTTTTTTAATTATTCCTAAAGAATTTTTGTTAGCCATGCAACAACTCTCTATGTTATGTTATTCACTATGACTGTACTTGTAAAGAATATGTATATTAAGTATGTTTAAAGTTTAAGTTGAGTCTTAATAGTCAAAAATCCTTTTTAATTTTAATTTTTTTTACAAAATTTCGCTATTGTATTTGGAGCTTTTCTCCCCGGGCCTCCGCTGAAAATGGACATATATCCAGTCTGACTTTCCCAGTCAACAAATGTAAAATAAATAAAATAAAATAAATATTGCACTCATACAGGTCCAGAATAGTGTTCTGTTTCAGACATCCCTTTATATCTTGGATGTGGGTTATTTTGTTTCTCTTCAGCATTTTCAGTTAAGGTTGTGTCATGAGGTTGTGGGCAAACTCAGTTTGAGGAAGTCTTGTGTACAGGAGAGGATTATGGATAAGTTAAGGAGCCGGATCTGTGTATCCTGAAGTCTAAAAGCAGCTGAAGTCAGATCTTGGATCCGATCCCCATCTGTTGAGGAAAAAAAGACTCAACCAACCCAGATCTATAATTATAGTAAACACATATCTTTCATTTTTACTAAAGGCTGTGATGTCATCACATAAATTCTTTACTTGTGGTATATTCTGTAGAGTCTTTTGGGTTGGGTTTTGAAATAGTTTTGCTGTCAAAATGATAATAGTATTTCGTATCTTGTCAAGTCTGAATGATTTTTAAAAGTGTGTGCATTTCTATTCTCTGGCTGAAGATCTAATTGGTGCTAGTGACATCTAATTTGCAGATACACAGCTCAAGTATTTATTTTCCAGTTACCTGCTTACTCCATTTCAGGATCATAGGGACATGGAGTCTATCATGGCACACTTGGGTGCAAGGCAGAGAAACTAATCCTGGATTGATTGCTATCACGTTGCAATACTGCTACAATCATGTCTAAACTAATGTCATCTATTGTTTAGGTTGTGTGACTTTGTCTTTCTCTGTCTCTCTCTCTCTCTCTGACATTGGATGTCAAGATTCACCTACTGAGCTTCACCCTTGAGGTGAATTTTTGGGCATCCATGTCTCTAACACATAATAAGAGGGTTATAATCAGAGGTTTTATCATAATCCTCTATATTTTGAATGTTAGTGATTCCTGATTGTGCTTTTTCTACATAAACATAAAGTATCAGATGGCTTAATTATGGAAATGACACTGGGA
The DNA here is from genome assembly GCF_019279795.1 of Protopterus annectens. NCBI lineage: Eukaryota > Metazoa > Chordata > Ceratodontiformes > Protopteridae > Protopterus > Protopterus annectens. Next base: position 723,872,112 of record NC_056744.1, read on the forward strand.
AAGTTGCCTTCTTTGTTTACTTGTTGGACTTTGTGATTGCTTTGTTTAACGGATTTTTTCTGTGTTCTTCTCTTAACTTTTTTAGCTCAGTTGATTCGTCTCTGTGGACTACATTCCTGCCATTATACAAAATGACTATATTTCTTACAAGAAGGATGTTGCTTTCTCTTGATGGGGCAATTTAACTTGTGAAGATATTTTCCTCTACAATTCTTGCACTTTGAGGTATTGTTTGATTTTCTCTAGTTTCTAGTTGAAATTTTGACTAGTAGATTCAACTAATTCAGTCTGACAGAAATTAAAACCATGACTCAAACCTTTCATGAAACTGAAAATCTGGTTGCTATTGATCTATGCATGTGGGAATTGAAAAAAAATAGTGACAGACCAGAAAAAAAAATTAAAAACTTGAACTCAATAATTTGCTTGAAGAAGACTTTCTCTCTGAACAAACCTTTTTCCTGAAAGACTTTACCGCTTATGAAAGCTTGTTCTCTCATCACAAGAAAGTTGTGTCTTGCCTTATGAAGTTAGATACATTTCTAAATACTTTAACTTGTAGCTTGATTCAATAAAAATACATGTATAAATGTAATGAAAGTGCACGCTGAATCTACCCTGTGCTCTCATTGACCAATTCAACAGGCATGGACTGATACTGCCTATTTCAGTGAATGGCACTATAATAAAAAAATATGAGTGATAAGGGGGCATGCTCCCACAGCCCCAATGCAAGGGATAAGCCCCCTGTACCCCTTAAGTATTATAACATACTCTGAGGTCTTGTAGTCTTTGGGTAAGTTTTAAAAATCCTCAGCTCTAACCAGTTTGCTGAAATAGACATATCACTCAGTATCACTGAAATGGCCAGACATTGTTGAACTGAATCTGTGTACATTCATTTCAGCAATTCAGTAGTATCTTACACTTTAATTTGTGCCGTAACATAAAAATAAACAGACTGTTCTCAGATTTAATGAAAACTACAAGAGCAGCATGTATAATACTTTATTTGATGCTCACTCATCCTCTTTAAAAAGCCAAACACCATTATATATTTGCAGTTATAAATCATCTTAACAGTCCTGTTGGAATGTTTCCATTGAAGCCTATGGAAAGAGAGCAATCCAGTCACTGCATAATTTCTCAAACCACTGCAGCAACCAGAGGACTGTCCCCTGAAGACCTCATACCCATTAATGAGGCCTCATACTACTGCTGACCATTGGATGATGCTCAGATCTATAAGAGGCTCATGCTGTGAGCTCTGGATCATCTTCCTACAAAAATATAAAAATAGGCAAATCTTTGCTGAAGCTATAGAGGGTAAAGGATTAGTATTAGGTCAGCTCAGACCAATCAAATGTGGGTAAGAGAGAAGTGCAGACCTTTTTGCTAATTGTAGCTTTGCATATATGATAACGACCAGTTTAACAATACATTTTAATACATTTAGTGTCACTTTATGTTGTCTAATTTTTCTTGGGCAATAAAAATTCTTTCTTTATTAGTGATGAAGCTTTCAGTGCTTAATATTTTCTTCTCATCATTAGCTTGTTCATTTTTACATCTGGCTTTTTTTATAAGCACTTGATTTTTTTAATACACGTCCCTCATTATCTCGCAAGACAAGTCATTAATACATTTGGGAACTTCCAAGATGGCTGCACATTGATCAACAGCAAAACTTCAACTCTCCCAGTGTGAAAAAAGAAACTGAGATATAAGGACTAATAATTCTGTCAGATTTAGTAAAATTCAGTTAATGGCTTATAAGTACACTGCATGGATGCCAGCAAAGAAAAAACTAAGAGACCTTTAAAGAAAATCGACTAGGAAAGGGGAAGAGAAAACATTGACAGGGAAGAATCCTGCAGCTGTTCAGCAAAACAAAGTTCAAGCTCCAACTTTGGTACAAGAGATGTCTTCCAGTAATTTAGAGGAAAAAAATGAATCAAATGTGCTCAGAGCTGATTAAAATAAATGAATCACTGAAGGAGTAAATCAACTGAAATAAAAAAAAGTCTGGAAAAAATTGGATGAAGCAGTAAAGAGCTATTCAGATAAACTGATAAAACTGCAAAAATCAGAAGTCAAAATGAAGCAAAAGCAGAGTGAGTATGAGACTGCTTAGAGGACAGGCAACACAGAGGAAACTAATATTTTCTGCTGTACCAGAGAAACTGGAATGAACAAAATATACTAATTTTATGAAAGCACAAATAAGCAACTGGATGTTGTTCCACAAAAGGATTTATTAATCGAAAGGGCGCATAGTGTGCATGCTCCAAACATGGCCATAAGAAAGCAGCCAATACCTGTATTAATAAAGTTGTAATCATACCATCAGAAAGAGTTGATTCTCTCAAAACTCTGGTTGAAATGTAAAGTATTAAAAACTGGAGACAGTAGAGTTTTTGTGGAAAATTATTATTCAATGTATACCAGGCAGAAGAGAAACAAATTTATGCAAGCAATCAGGGAATGTTGAGAGGCAGGTGTGAGATTCAAGCTGCTGTATCTAGCTGTCTTCCAAATACTTTTTCATGAAGTATCAAAGTCATTTTTTGATGCAGCACAGCCTATGGAGGAAATGCAAAAGTTTGTCTAACAAAAATTGAGCTATCAAACAGAAGATGACTCTGCTTTTCATTCTTCTTATAATAAAGCTCATAGAGAGACTTTACTAGTGAAACAATTTCCAGTGTTCCAAAGGAAAATGCTTGAGAGACAAAAATAAAAAATACAGGGATTGACTAGAAGAATTGGGAGTACTTTGGACTTGAACCAGAGTTTGGGGTTGGGAGATGGAGATGAACAGAAAGAAGACCAGAAGCATTGAAATTAGGGAATAAATGTGAGACAATAAAGCATCAATCACAGTTGCAAAATATGACTTGACAAGAAAAAGTGTTTGAGAAAGATTGGACTTTTGTTGAGTTTGTTAAACTTATGAGAGAACTGAAAGGCATATACCCCACTTCATGTCATTAATGTATGGAAGGACACTAAAAGGGAAAAAAGTAACTGTAAGTAAAACTATTTTTGCTGTTAATAGTATTTATATAACATTTTTCATGATATAAATTGCATGTTATATTATAAAACATTTCATTGATTGTTATAGGTGATAAAGATACTAAAGTAAACAAGTTTTTTTTCTTTTTTTAGTTTTAAGAAATGTAGATATTACAATGTAAAAAGAGAAGAAAGGCTGGACAAAAGCATAATTAAGTTAATATGCTGTAATCTTGTGCTTTTGTGGTAGGGATGGGCTATAAAAGTGCACTGATTATAGTAGAGTTGATATGTTTTCTCTTGCTTTTGCATAACTGAATTAATGCCTTTGGCTTAATCTAATAATTTTTTGTGTAAGTATGTGGGCTTTAAAAATAAAAGAACACTGTCAATGGTATACATTTTTCCCTTAAAAAATAAATATGCAATGTGAGTTGAGAAGTCTGCAGCTGAGGGCAGCTGTACATTTTGTTCTTATATTTTCATGGAGACAAGCTGACTACAGGTACAGGGAATACATCTTGAGACATCTGGTTATTGTTTGCAGAGGGAATTGTACAATTAAAAGGTACAGGGTCAAGCAGCTTAGTAAAAAATAAAGTTTGCAATTATTGGAAGTGAATAAGAGATAGCAGCTTTCCTGATATCTAAATACTTCAATGCATTTACTAGAACAGTGTATAATTTAGTTTTATTTAAAGATACAAATTTTCATAAGGCTAAAATGTTATGTTTTCTGAAAGCATACAAGCTGTTTTTCACATTTGGGAGGGAATAAAGATAAGACAAGAACAGAGAGCAATTAGTATAAATAGGAGCACAGGCTGTGACATGTGCCTTAGCGTGGATAACCTTAATTTTAGGCTAGGTAATGCCTGTGGGTGCAACTGTTGATTTGGGACAATTGTTCCTATCATGAAGGTTAAACTTCATTATTTGACCATATACATAGTTTTGTGTCTTTGTTTTAAGTTAAAAGGTTATCCAAGATATTCAGGGGGGTGTGTTTTTATGGTTTTCATTAAAACAAAAAAGTCTTGTAAAATGTAACATAGGTTCAAATGGAGATGATAAGAAACAACTGTATAAAAGATTGATCTGCAAAACATTAATGGGTGTATGTAACACAAAACCTGGAAATAGACATTTAAAAAAGCTGTCATATATAATGTGGGAATAAAAACCTTCTTGTCATAACAACTACACTGTCCATGTTATTTAAAATGCACATGACCTTACAGGTTTAGAAAAAAGGTAAGAGTATTTAATTATATTAAGAAATGCAAGATGCAAATATCAATTATACAGGAGACACAATCGGAAAGAAGTGAGCATGTGAATTTGATAAAGAAAGGATTTAGGATGGATATCCAGCAGAATATCAAGGACAAAAGAAATGGGGAGTATTTGTACTAATGGCTGGAGGAGTTCCAATAGTGATAGAAGGGGAAAAAATAATGGTAGATTTGTGGTAGTAAGGGACTACTGGCAAGGGAAGAGAATTTGTATTCCACCTAAAACTGCTATTATGGAGCTTAATACAATTTTGGGATAAATAATCCGCTTTTAGCAGGGAATATTACTTATAGTTGGGGACTGAAACTTGATTTGGAATGGTGAGGATGTATCTGGGAGACCTAGAAGGGACTATATAACAAAAAAAGGGTAGCTTTCCAAAAATATATGAAAATATTTGGTATGGAAGAGATGAATTCAGCAGTAGGAACTCAGAGACAATTTACATATTATTCAAAAACGTCCAATAACTAGACTGGTCTAGACATAAATTCTATTTCACTGGAACATGTGCATTTAATTGATAGCTTTGACACATATCCAATAACTGTTCTAGATCATGCACCATTAACAACTAAGATAAAAATGCTGGGTAATGAGGTAAAAATGAGACACTAGTGCTTCCCCACATACCTGTTAAAAAGAAACAAATTTAAGGAATGAGTAATGGAAATTATTTAAGAATTATTTAGGGAAGACAGAACTTTCTTCAGAAGTTATAACTAGTGAGTGGGATAAAATGAAAATGGAGTTTAAAATAGGTTACAAATAAAAGAAAAAGAGATATGGTTAAGACATAACAGGAATTATTTAGAGGGGATGACAAAGGTTAAAATATTGCAAAATAAGGGGAATCTCAAAGAACAAGAAGAGGTGTAAAGAGAAAATAAAGGAGCACCTGAATAATATGCATGAGTTTAAAAAGACTGCTGGTAAGTAGATGTTTTTTGATAATAACTCCAGAGCTCAAAACTTTTATCAACAGAAAGTAGAAAGTCTTGTTGCCAAACACAGTGAGCCTATAACAAGAAAATAACCATAGATCCTGTAGAGGTATTACAGATACTTTGGACTTTTTATGAAAATTAGTATAAAGCAGAGAAATGTGGAAATCAGAAAAGAGTGCAAATGGAAATATTTATGGAAGACTTAAGTATGCTAAGCTTAGGGATAGATGAGGCGCAACAATTAACAGGATAGAAGGAGATGATATAAAAATGTGACAATCAATCTGCATGAAAGTCTACAGGAATATATGGCATTCCTGTGGAAGTTTGGAAATTAGGAGGGAAGAAAGTGAAAAAGAGCAGTAAAGTTTTGTTTAACAGTATTTTAAAAGGAGGAGAAGCATCACCATCCTGGAAGAAAGCGGTGGTGGCTGTTATACCTAAAGAAGGCACAGATCCATCAGACCTAGCTTCATATAGGCCCATTTCCATTTTAAACCATGACTATAAATTGTTTATGTCTATAATAGCTAAAAGAATGGCAAAAATGTTGCAAACATTTTTAGGTATGGATCAGTTTGGTTCTGTGGAGGGAAGGCTAACATTTCAGAACATTAGCAGAACAATGATGGTCTACAGAGAAATAGAATATAAGAAAATACCACTGTTTTGGTGCATTGAAAGCATTTGATAGAGTAAGCTGGGATTTTGTGAGTAGTGCAATGGAAGCATTTACATTCCCTAATACAATAATAAGGTTAATTAGGAGGATATATATGAGGGATCACAGACAAAAAATAAAGGAGGGTTCCTATCTGGCAAATTGTGTCTGACCAGGTGAAATGGGCAGGGATGTACTCCTTCCCCTTTGTTATTTGCTTTATATTTAGAGCCATTGGCAAAGAAAATAAGAGACTCGGAAGTTCAAGTATGTAATTGGCATGGTAATCAAGAAAAGTTGGTTTTATTTGCCGACAATATTATATTGTACCTGATAATACCAGAAAAAGACAGCTCAGTGTTGTGGAACATTTTGAGACAGTTCAAGTGTTTTTGGGATATAAAATTAATGAAGATAAAATAAAGGCTATAGCTGTAAACTATGTACATGCACATGAATTGGTTTAGTAATACCCGTATTTATGGGGGTCATGATAAAACTAAGTATTTAGGAGTAAGGATTAAAAAAGATTCTGTTATGGCAGCTAAGAATATGTGGGAAGCCACTAAAAAGGTAATACAAAAACTGAGAAACTGGAAGCTGTTGTTTATGGATATGGATAGCAAGATACAAGCAGTAAAAATGTTTTAGTCTCTTTATTTTTATATACAGATTAGATAACATTTTTATAAACCAGAGGAGAAGTTGAGGGCAATGATTAATAAAGAGTTGAAGGGTCAAGTGGGATAGTTTGATCCTTCCAACAGAACAAGGTGATTTAGGATTACTTAATCTGAACAGATATTTAGGGCTACATAGTTAAGACTCATATATATAACACAAGCAGAAAACTATAATTCAAAATGGAAAAGGATGGTGGTGAATAGGGGAAATTCAAAAAATGAGAGAGTGGGGTTTTGGATGCAGATCCATAAGGAGAATAACAACAACCATACAGAGTACTGTATTCATGAAGTAGCAAGACATATTCTAAGAACTAAGCCAACACAAGAATGGAGAAAAGAGATTTTGCTCACAGGGATGACTGCAATTAGAATTAGGGGTACAGAAAATAGACAAGAGGGGCCTGTAATTTACTGGAGAAAACTGGCAAAGGAATAAGGTATTGGGAGCAAATAACAAGAGAGAAAAAGGTAATAGAATTGGAAGAGGCTATGAAAATGACTGCAGGCTAGAGGCTGCATTCCCTATCAGGGATTGATAACAGAGTATAGGCAAAGAGAAATGGATAGGTGAATCCTAAGTGAAAGACCTGCTCCTTTAGTTGAATCTAGAACATAAGTTGCCATTAAAAAAGAAATAATTAGTAAGGCCTATAAAATATTGTACTATAGCTACAGGAATCAATTAGAGGAAGTTAGACAAGATTGAGGAGAAAGACTGGATAAGCAATTCACAAGAAACAATGGAAGGGCATATGTATGGCTCCCAAATATGCAACAAGGTCTGTAAGATTTAGTATTTGCATATGTACTTTTATACCCCAAGCAGACACCAAAGAATTTTTACTCATGTAGGTACCAAATGTTGGAGGTGTGATGGGGGAAGAAAGAGGTAACTGGGAATGTATGTTTCGGGAATGCAATGAAGTGGCAGACTTTCAAAATTCCCCAGAGAATACTCTGTCTGAAATATTGGGTGAGCAAATAGGTGTAAATAAGAATTATTTTTTGAGCTGAGTTACAGGATCTGAATTGGCAAGACATAGACTGGAAGTAGGATCTTTAGAAAGGGTTAGGAGCAAATTAATGGCCCATCCAACGATATAAGGGTTGATGCCTAGTTGGGTGAGTTTGTCAATGATGCCTGAGTTGGGGATAGTGTCAAATACCTTGGCTAAGTCCAGATAGGCTGTGTGTACAGATTTCCCCTTGTCCAGGGCCTTGGTGACTGTCTCAAAGAAGACCACCAGATTTAACAGGCATGATCTCCCTTTGTCAAATCCAAACAGAGTAGGGGCGAGTGTTTGGAGATTACCTATATCTTTGTTGATAAGTTCCATGATGAGTCACTCCATGGCCTTGCAGATAAGGCTAGTCAGGCTAATAGGTCTATAGTTCCCGGAGTGTCACATGACAAGACATTAATACACTTTTGTATAATGTCTGTCCAGGTAGTTCATCACTTAGTCACCCCTTGATTTCTGACAAATTCCCACTCAGGACAGTCTTAATAATGAAAGCCTTGTTTTGAATTAACAACCACTTCCACATATAAACAGTGTCCATAACCAATGGATTCCAGAATTAATCAACTAGATTCTTCTCTTGGTCACTGGTTCCATCTTTTTTAGCTCAGCTATCCCTTTGTCTTCCCTTCTCTTTTCTACAGCTGAAGTAAAAAACAAGTCTGCCCCCACAAATTGTGTATTTTAGGCTGTTCCAGTTTGATTTTGGTTCCTTCAGCTATCCATACTCATTTATAATATACAAGAATATAGATTTGTTTTTGTTCTGCTTTTAATTAATGAGGGTAAGTATGCACAATCTAGACAGACATACCATTTTGCCTTTTTACAATAAGCATACCAGAACTACTGCTGTAGTATCCTTCCACTACACAAATGCTCTGTTACTTATTTTTGTTGATTGGGAATGTTTGACTGGGCTGGATCCATTTTCACTAAAGGCTTGTGGAGAAAAGCTCCACAGAATTGCATGAATAAAAAAATTAGTAAAATGTATACAGTAGAGTTTAAAAATAGCTTAACTTCCAACACGTTATACAAGTATAATCAGTGATAACAATTATACAATTCTATAACATGAACTAAAATATATTTACAGGGTTGAAAGCTGTTATGTTGAGAAATTATAGGAGTTATAGTTAATATTAAGGATGTGAGATAGATGAGGCTGGGAGCGAGAGACAGATAATGAACACACAGAGGAGAGGAAAGAACTTGGGTAGTGTGTGTTTTCATTAGTGGGTATTGAAAGAGCAATAGGTAGGAGATGGGTATAAAAAAGAATATGGATGCATGCAGTGATTATTTAGGTGGAAACAGAAAGAGAGTATAGGATCAGTTGTAGTACTGTGGTTGTACCTGAAACCATGTTAGGTTTGCAGAGGAAATTGTTACCAGTTAAACACTGCATGAGCTGTGCATGAATGCATTTCTGTAGTATTTCTGAAAGGGGTAATAGGATTGCAGTGGGTATAGTTAGTAAACCCAGCTGATGTACCACCTTTGTGAAGTGGGATTATAGAGGATTTTTTTTTACAAATTGAGAGTCTTCTTTTTAGTTACTGACTAGATGAGCAGAACGATGACTAGGAAGGTTAACACATATGCAGTAGTTTTAGATAATTGGTGAGAAAGTTGTTAGTAGCCAGTGCTGTTGATTTTAATTTGTTTAATATATTTCTTAAAGTAGTAGTAGGAATGGAGTGAATGGTCAATAGCTGTAGGTGTTTTTTATGTATGGTGAGAAATGGCAAAAGAGGAAAGTGGGGATGATCATCAATCAGGGATAGGACTGTCTAGATGAAGTGGAAGTTGAGTGGAAATAGAGTCTTTATTATTAGTGGTGAAAGGGGAGGGTGTGATGGTATGGCCTGAGTATAATAGCTCTTTCAAGGATGCCCAAAAAAGCTTAGGATTACTTTGGTGATTTTGTTGCAGGCTAATATAATAAGTTTTCTTGTTTGTTTTAACATGTTCATTGTTGAGGTTTTTTTAGATCTCTAACCTTTTGAAAGGTATGATCAGGTTTATTTTTATAACATTCCTTCCAACCTTTGTCTTTTTGCAGCTTGAACTGTTTAGTCTCCTTTAACAGCCATGGACGTGTGTTAGATTTATTAATTTTTTTTTGTTTTTGATGGGGCTAAATTATTTAGAATTTTCAGAAAAGCGGCATTGAAATGACAGTACTTCATCCAGAAGTATAGTTCTTAATATACCAAACATGAAAGGTATTATATACACATACCCAATAACTACTGACCCACACAAAATAATTTTATTGACCTCTAGCACCTCAGCAATAGCCTTCATGGAGTAATAAAAAAGCAATACATGACCATTCTTTTTGCACTATTAGGAGGACCAGGATTGGTTTCCGAAAAAATCCCTATATTTATCAGTATTCTACTATATGGTTTTCATTTAGAGTGCCTTGTTGTGGTTATAGAGATACCATTTATTGATCTAACACCAACAAAATTTACAAATAAGATTTTTTACCAATTGGGTCTGGTGGATGTAGTATTGCCCGATTAATGATTAATATATTTGGCCAGGATTAGTTGCTCCAACTGTTTTTTTAGGTCATTTTTTGCAGTTGACACTGGATGATGAACAACTTGTAATATTTGTAAGGGCCATTATTGTCCATGCTAATTATGCATTTTATATAACGGCCAGAATTGGTTATTATTGCATACACCATTCTGATGTTTGTGTGGACATGGCATTGCATTGAGAATAGACATCTGTGTGATTAACAGCACATTTGCTGTTTTGTTGGAGCATACTTTGGGCAATTAATAGTGACAATTTATTATTACTTATATAAGGCCAAGGACCACTGATACTCACCATACTGGTTACATAACCATCAATCTTGTGGACATAGCATTGTCAATTTTTATTGGAAAACTATTGGGTTAGGATATACATGTGTATCTTGACAAAAACTATTATGGTCCGCATTTATTGCGGAGCACATTTTACTATTGATATTTTGCATTGTTGCCTCACAGTTAGACGCTGCCCGTTCGATTCTCAGTTAGAGCGTCTTCTGTGTAGTGACATGCGTGAATGGGCGTTCCTTTGTTGAAGGTTGTGCATTAGGCCCAGCAAGCCAGCATGTAAAAGTCTACTGCCAATCATTAGCGGACCGGAGTTCTGCTGTGGTGACCCCTAACTGGGAAAAGCCGAAAGACACAAACAAATTTTTGGTTTTTGAAAAATGATTTGTATCTTGGTTGTTGGTTTGATCGAAATTTTTTTCACAACAGGTTGCACCCTTTATCATTGACTAATCCTACTCCTGATAGTGTGTCACATTAATATGGACTTAACCAGGATTCTACCAGGATTATCCTTTGATAGGGAGGATTTGGGTATATTTGGAGTGGGAAACGGTAACAATGTTGAGAATAATGCCATTACTTTCAGCCCAGGGAACAGTTGTAAAGCCCTGTTTCAGCAATTGAACAAGAGCATGAGATCTTTAAGATCTAATGTCTGGCATTGCAAACTTTTTAAAGCTTACATGGCCAAGGGCATATCTCCAAGAGGTTTAAGGGTAAAGATACAGCCTCTGGTTAATGACATAGATGCTGAATTAGCTAAAGAGTGGTCAAGTATACAACAGCAAACCTCTATGGGGTTTGTAGAAGCACTAGCCAGATGTCATGAATGAGTAATAGCTATGGAGATTGCAAACATCACCAGTTTATGTGAGGAGACCAAAGTCTATGAGGGCCAGCCCTTTTATACTGTATGTTCAAATAAACTAAGCACAGACCTTTTGGGCCTGGAACAATAATTACGGGATAAAAAGGTCCGTAAATTTCAATGTGATCAATTGGATTATGAGAAGGGTAATCCTTTTAGTTACAACAGACATGTGAGGTTTGAGGGGGGGTACTAGTAAAACTAGCCAAACCACCAAATGCAAGCACCCCAGATCTATACTTAAAAAATGAGGGATGTTCACAGATTCATCTGGGGAAGATTTCTCCTCAGGCACAGACCTGGACATGCAGCAGACCCTTGATTCACCCACCCCCAAAAGGAACAACACAGCAGCCCCTTTAGGCCTTATAAAAGAGCAGGGCAGAAGCACAACAAAAATAAACAATATGGAGAGGCTATTGGAACTCCTTACCAAGAAATGACTGAGTGTAATAACACTAATGTGCTAAATATTTCTAATGTTGATTTGACTGAAACACAAACACGTTTACTTAATAAAGGTCTCAGTTTTATCCCTGTTTTTTTTTGTTTCGGAGGATGTGTTAGCACAAGAGGTCATGGCATTCTGTAGATTATTGAATCTTAGGTTGCATTTTCATGACAATGTCTCTAATTTGAACTCTGACAAAATATTTACATATCATAAATCTAGTTTTGTACCACCGATGCATCATAATGTCAATCTTTTTCAATCCTGTGTGTTCAAAGATCTACACTTCAACTATAGGGGAATCAATATTAAGGCAAATAATCTCTCAAACACTGATATGGAAAGCCTACTTGAGTTAATTGCTAATAAGGAATTGGTGATTCTCTCTGTCGATAAGGGAGGGGGTGTGGTAGTTATGAATTGGCAGCAATATGATGCCGAAGCACAAAAACAGCTTACAGATGGCAGATACTACATCAATATGCCTCTTGACCCTACACTTATGTTTAAAAAACAGATAGATAATTTTTTAGGGTCAGCATTGCAGGAGGGTATCCTTACTGACAAAACTAAACACCATCTTACAGTACCAGACCCCAATAGGCAATACATATACTTCCTTCCAAAAATTCACAAGGATCCCCTTAATCCACCAGGCAGACCCATTGTTTCTGGGAATGGCTCACTCATGGAGCCCCTGTCCCAATTCCTTACAATGCACCTCCAGCCTCTGTTGAAACCGGTTAGATCCAGGATTCAGGATACCACAGAGTTTTTGGACATTATCTCTGGATGCAACTTGAACAGGGTTGGCTTCTTTGCACATTAGATGTATGTGTACTTTACATGAACATTCCACATTGGGCAGGCCTTGATGCAATAGAATATTGGTTATACCAATCCAATCTGTATGAACCCAGTTTTAACACCTTCCTGATATGTTTAACTGAACATGTGTTAACCAAAAATGTCTTTTTCTATCAAAATCAATGCTATTGGCAGGTGCAGGGAACAGCTATGGGGATATCTTTTGCCCCCATTTATGCAGACCTTTTCATGGCATATGTGGAGGAACACATAATTTATGACGGGACACATAATATTTATTTGGAAGAAATGGACATATGGAGGAGGTACCTGAATGATTGCTGCATGGTGTGGAGGTCAGATGTGGATTACCTAATGGAATTCATGGGATATTTGAACAACAACAAATGGAGTCTTCAATTTATGATAACTTACCACACAGAACACATCACTTATCTAGATGTTCCAGTTAGTAGGAATGAAGATCACACATTACGAACAGAATTATTTTCTAAATACCCACAGTATAATTCCTTACTCCATGCATCCAGCTTTCATCCTCCCCATATTACCAGAAATATCCCCAAATCCCAGTTTATCAGGATGAGGCGTATTTGCTCACAGGACTCGACTTTTGAAACTTTCCGGAAGGATCTTGTTAATAGGTTTGGTGAAAGGGGCTACAAAATGGGTTATGTCCTAGGAGCTAGCAACTGGGCTGCAACCCTGAATTGGGAGGATTTACTTAAATACAAAGACAAGCATCAGGGGCCTAGTTCTGTTAAAGGATTCACAACCACATATGGCAGGAACACCGAGATATTAATCAACAGTGTACAGAGACACTGGAATATATTGTTGGCTTATAAAACCCTATCACAACTTCTTGGGGATAAATGTCATTTTTTGTTCCGTAAAGGAAAGAATTTAGGTTCATATTTGAGCCATTACAAATGGGTGACCAGGTCCGTCTCCACAGGTAATACTCAAACAACTCGTCTAGGGGATAGATTGACTGGGTGTATGCCTTGTGGACATTGTATCCACTCCAATAAAGTTATGAAGTTCAAACAATTTACAAGTAGGAATTCCGGTGTTGTTTTTGACATTGGTTTCTTTACAAATTGCAGTAGCAATTGGGTTCTCTATCTGGCCTCATGTAGTTGCTCTGCATTCTATGTAGGACATACGTCAAGGCCACTTAGATTGTGAATTTCTGAGCATTTAAGTGACATTAGACATAAGAAAATCAGCAATTCTTTGTATAAGCATACTATAAATCACCCTACAACTTCATTCAATTTTATGATTATTGATAGGATCATGGGTAACAGATCCAGTAAAGCGGGATGGCATTCTATCTTGGACACTAAAGAGAAAAAATGTATCATCAACTCGGGTGGACTTTTTCCACCCGGACTAAATAGATATTTATGAGGTAACCAATCACTGTATGTATTAAATTTGTAGTACTGTATAAAAGGAACACATGATTGCTTTTGTCTTTAATACAGATGAAGGCCATGAAACTATTTTAGCCGAAACTGGTCTGTTCTTTTTGTTCTTTTTATGCAATATAATAAATATATTCATATATTCTCACAGCACACAGTTTGCTGGCTTATCATTTTTTCTCATTCTTTTTATACCAAAAAACTGAAAACAATTGATCAATTTCACATTTATTACAATAAATTAACAAATTAAGACAATTAGGTAAATTAAACTAAATCAAGCACTATCAATTACACTCTATATTGAAACCCTTTGGTGACAGAGTGTCATATTTTAAACTATATACTGTTTCTGTATATAACAATTTTTCTTTGAGTAAATTACTTTCATCAAACTTACCCCTCACTTGTTCTAAAACTGTGCCTTCTAAGAATAAAGCCTTACTCTGGTGATACTGCTTAAAATGCATAGCAACTAAACCTCATACCTTTTTTTATTACTTTGTGAAGGCTTTTGCCAAGGAACTAGTGATCAATAAAATTCTTTTGTATGGGTCAGTAGCTATTGGTTGTGCATATATAGTTCTTAATACATTCTAGGTGTAGTGGGACAGAGCTAAGGTGAATTGGCCTGTATCAGATTTTGTTAGGTTGCATATTTTGATTTCAGATTACTTGTTTAAGTGGGTTATATTTCTTCCATTGTGACATAGGTTGCGAGGTGGCTGCTAATAGTGTCAGGCAACCAACTGCAGGATTTTCTTGGTTAGGATAGCAGGTTAGAATCCAATCTAGGATGGATCTATTGTGGTATTTTTGTTGAGCCTGGTATTGGAATTGTTAAGCTGGTTGTAGCCATATAGGTTTATTGAATCTTTGGGTTTGTTGTTAAGGGGTTGCCAGGCAATGTTAGGATCCCCTAAAATGAATCCATCATAATGTATTTAATTAGACATCCAGTGGACTATATTTTTAGTGGTGGTAATGCTATTACCCGGTGGGATATATAGGGATCAGATACATGTTTTTTTCTGTGGCAAATCCTGTGGTGAGCTACTAGTAATTTGGTATTATGGAATTTTAGGGCATTTAGGTGGAGTGGGGGTAAGTTCTAAGGTGTTTCTGTAAATGATAGCTACCCCCTGCCCTTTTATTGTTTCCTATTTCTTATGATTATGTTAAAGTCAGGGGGAGTAATTGAATTGTTGGTTATTTCTTGTTTTAACTAAGTTTGAGTTACAACTAGTATATATATATATATATATATATATATATATGTATGTATATATATATATATATATATATATATAGATATATATATATGTATATATATAAATATATATATATATATATATATATATATATATATATAATGTATATATATATATATATATATATATAGTGAGTAAAAAGCTAGAGATGCATGGATGCCCTGAATTTTGTTACAGTTGCTTCAGAGAGTCATGTCAAACTTGAGTAAGTTTTAGTCACATGAAAAAAAGTAAATTGATTTAGCAGTGTTGGATGGTACGGAGGTAGCTGCAATGAGAACGTGATGTGTAGGGCCAGGGTTTGGAGTGGTTAAAGAGGTAAGAATGAATGGAGAGATGGTTGCAATTGCAGTGATGTTAGAGGCTGTACAGAGCAGGTAGGAAGCAGAGTGTTGTTTTGGTTTTCTGTGAAAGCTAAGCGTAGATTACAGAGTGAAAGAAGAGGAGAAGGAGGTGAGGTTTTGGTGTTAGGTGGAGTGTTAGTTGCAAGGGTAAAATGGGGAAAGATTGGTTGATACATTTGAAAGTTTGGGAAAGGATCTGATAGGATGAAATGGGGTGGTGATGTAAGGGCAACTGGCTGATCTGGGAAGAAAGGGTGGGGCTGACAAGAATATAAATTCAGAATAAGGGGGACTGAATGGCAGTTGGGGTAGACTAGGGGAGAAACTGAGCCCATTCACTGAGAGGGGAATGGAGGGAGGCTTACTCAGTCATAGTGATGTCTTCTTTATCAGTGCTTACATGTACATTAACAGGTGGGTGTGTTTTACAAACTGTAAGAAGAGTGGAGATCTGAGACAAGAGAAATCTGAAGAAATATTTGTCTTTAGAATGTGTGTAGTGGAAAAACAAATTATATGTGTAGCAATGAAAAGAAGATAAGAAGCATCCTAAATGGGTTAAATACTGGGCTTAAGAAGTGGAACTGGGAGATATGAAAGGGTACTAACTTTGTCCTTTTTGGCAAGATATGTTTCAGACAGAGAAAAAGGGTTTTTAGAGTGCAGCACCTAGCTAAGAATTCAGTGAGCTATTGACTTTGCTGGGGCACCTAATACTAAAATTTAGTTGGGTTTCTACTTCTGTATGCTCTTTTCAAAACTTTATAAAGTTTTCCATGTGCAGCAGCTGTTGCCTTTCTGCCACATCCTTAGAGTCACATCTAAGGTAGTTTTGGTGAATGCAAACAGACTGAAAACCATTCACATTAGCTACCTTTGGTGAACTGACATGAATCGTTTGGTGAACACTATAGGAAATTTGCCCATCTGCACCCACCATGTAGGAGGACACCTCCCACATTCCTTGGACTAATATACACCAACTCTGAGGTCACGGAACAGTGAAGAAAAAGATAAACTCCACTGTCAGCAAATGTAGTTTTTGTAAGCAGTATAATTTCTTTTTGCATTCACATACAGCTACCCTAATCGACCTGACACATTCCCCAGTTCATTCTGCTGTGGATAGCTGGTGTGAAGAAGTCTGCTTCACCTTTCTTTTACCTTAGACTGTGTGTGGGAGATGTCTGTCAGAAGGCTCTGTATAATGGATGTGCTGAAAGGAAAAATAAAAGACAACAGTTAGAAATTTCAGGTTAGAAGAAAGCTGGAGTAAACTTTACATCAGAGAGCAGCACTAGAGTCTACAATGTTTGCACATCACTCTTGCAGCTCCACAGAGATATCATAGGCATTTGGAAAGAATGACACTGCTAAAGCAGTGGACAGGTGACAAGTGGTAACTTTGCTTTGCCATGTTCTTTATCTAAATTTCTTAAAAAAGGTGGGATGTTCTTCATTATTCCAGTAAGCAAAACCAGGTATAATGCCTTCATGTAACAAATAGGAATAGTTTTTCACTGACCACTCGTCTAGGCATGCAAGCAGTCTGAAATTAAAATGTACTTCTGAAAAATATGAATATAAATGCACTACATTATTTTATTATATATACTTAACAGGACACCATTGTGAAACCAATGTACACGTGAGGCATTATCATATACTCTGTACTGCAAAATTTGTGCAGAATGCAATTACATACATCTTTCCTCATTAGGGTTTATTTAAAAAAGTTATAAAATGCAGCATTTATGAGACATTATCACATTGTCCGGACAGCAAAGTCTGTACAAAATGCAATTGTGTTCACCTTTCTTCATTACAACTTATAACATTAAATACAGCATTCATGTTGAACTGTTTGGCAGGTTGGCATAATGGTTAAGATGTTTACCTTACAGACACAAAGTACAGGGTTTGATTCTCTCATGAAGTAATTGGCTAGGCTTAAAATGGCTCACAAGGGCATTTAGCCTAGTACCATCTGTGAATTAACAGGCCTGAATTCCGAAATGTTGCCTATGAAAGAATGTAAACAAGATGGCATATTGCCGAGAAAAAGGCTGAATAAGGTCTGAAAATAAAAGTAAATAATAGACCAAGACACTAATTCATAAATCTGAAAGTGATTTTATGGACCTATGTGATTATGCGGCCGACTGACAAATGAAATAAACATGAAGAATGATCAGACGTGTTAGCTAATTAATGAGTACAGACTGGATAGTGTATTTGTAAAATTAAATAACAAGATCAAAACTAATTTTCAAAGCATTATTATGTACAGAGGCTAACAAACACACAGCTGAAACTTAGTAGATGGGTTGTAAAGGTTAGCATCAACTGAGATTTCCAAACAGGCCTGCAGAGCTGCTACAGGTGCTATACTTACTATTACAGAGCATGTAAAGGAGGAACATTCTTACAGGTGGACATGAAGGTATGCCCATTCCTAATCTTAGTGTAGCCATGGGTGCACTGTAGTAAAGCTACACACAAGCCATGCAACAAGGCCTCTCTACCACCTACTGCTTCTCTATCCTACTTACTCGTCACTATCTCTATCTATCCACCTATCAATACTATCTACTCTGCTCCTTGCTTAGTTTCCCAGTCTGCCTCTGTCTGTGCTGTACCATCTCCCCTCTTCGTAGTCCAGCCCACTTTTCCTTTTCCTCGCAAGCATTTCACTTGCCCCGCCTATCTCCCTCTGGGAATTTACTTATACCCCGTACTGTATCTGCGTCACTCCTTTCTCTGCAATTCGTCTATCCTGATCCCTGGCTGCTGTGTGCTCCTGCCCTGGTGTGCTTACTCTGGTAGGTAACCTTACCTGGAACTTCTCTGCTTGAATTTATTGTTATTTTGTTGATGCACTAGCAACTGAACATCTCACTGTATATTTGCTGATTACTCCTGCTAATTAGTGTAAACGCTTGTGTGTGTTCAACTTACGACGAGGTCCACAGTGTTTTTTTGAATGGAAGACCCTGCTTTATAGACTTACAAATTGTATATACTTTTTTATCTTGGGAACGGACCTGTTTACCCGCGCCTGTATCTGTTGTGTACTGGTGACTACTGCTTCCCAGCGGGACTACTGCTTACAATTGATACATTTATTCTTTGAGTTCTTATAACTATTTGCGAGTCCTGTTGTTGTCGCTAATGTTCCTATGCTACATTGATGCATGGAACTCAGACAAATTGCTGAAATACCTGTTACTGGCTATTATGTGTTATAATTAATGCTAGCTGGGTGTTTTCCTGCTTTCTTTGAGTTCACAGAACTAGTTGCAATGTCCTATTGTTGTCGCTAATGTTTGTAATACTACATTAATGTATAGAGCTCGAAAAACTTGCTGAAATACCTGTTATTGGCTATGTTTCATTGCTATCTCATACTAGCTGGGTTTCTACTGCTTTCCGTACAACGCTAAGGGTAAATGTACTGCCTGGGTGTAACTCTTATTTTGTTGTAGGGCTATCCCGACTTTTATACAGTCACAGCCTGTTACTACTTAATTGCGCCATCCACGTGGGGCTGTATATACCTACAACTAGCGTGCTTGCTATCGCAAACACGCCAACTCCTACTCCACTAACTACCCGACCCTGCTCTGATGGTTTGCCTACAAAGATGCCTCGGTCGCTAACCTTATTTTAAGGTTTTTAACTAGCTGTCGCTAACCTTATTTCAAGGGTTTTAGCGCTTTTTGACAGTTGTATCTTAAGGTCCATTGTAAACTGTGTGAGGATCGCTATATGCGCCAACGCAAGGTCGCTAACCTTATTTTAGGTGTTGTAGCGTTTTCTGCCAGTTTTATCTTAAAGCACACTGTAAACTCTGTGAGGAACACTATATGCTCCATCGCAAGTCAGCGTTGCAACAATTAAGTGGTGTGCTCTCGTGCAGATCTCTGTTAACGACTCTCCACTTATTTGCAACATTATATTGGGTGTAATGTTTTTAATCTCTCCTTAGATAATTTTACTAGATAATTTTATTAGTTGCTATAGTATCTGTGCCCCTGATACAAAGCCCTACCAGGTCTATATGTCCTATAACAACTATTACTTCTGTGTTTTGAGGTTAATTATATACATTGTACTTCTTTATTGTGTCTTTACCTGCCTGTTCTATAATGCATTGATACCTCCACTACCTAGGCTTTAGTAACTGTTAATTAGGTTTGAGTGCTAGATGAATAGATATTTTCTATTTCAGCTTTGTTGTCAATGTGACCTCTTGATACCTGTTACGTGGTTTTATTATGAAGTGATTGCTAGAAACTTGTACTGTGTTGCTTCTAACTGTCCTTATTACATGATTACACTATATACCTTGCTCTAACACCTTTACTAACTCTCTTATATATTTTTTTCCTCCTCCCTACCCGTCTACCCCTAGAAAGTTCTTAACTTAATCCCTACTTTGAACCTTGGCCTGCCTCTCACCCTACTGGTATCGGATGATTCCTGGCCTTGCCTACAGTGACTGGAAATCTGCCTGCCTCCTATATTCCTCCACAGTCAAGAAACTGAAAGTAGGTAGTGGGCTTGCATAAGTGATTCATTAAGCCTCTACCAAGTCTACCTTCTGAGTCCAATAGCTTGCCCGTGCTTGTGTGCCTAGCAGCCAGTATCTCTCCTCCTCTGATCCTCTACTACCACTCTACTCTCTCCTTTACACTATTCCTCCTTTTCCTTGCAACCTTTCCCTGTCCTATTTCTGCTTTTTCCTGCTCTCCCACTCCCACCTTTACACGATTCCTCCTTTTCCTTGCAACCTTTCCCTGTCCTTTCTCTGCTATTTCCTGCTCTCTCTCATTTACCAGCCCTGGCCACTAGGTGGCGCTCTCCTCTCTCTTTTTTAGTTGCTACTTCATATGCCTCTGACTAGCCTTTAAAGTTCTTGCTGGTTCTCCTATTCTCCCTTAGCCTCTATCTTCTACCTGACAGTCTGCCTATTTCCTTGGAAATAGTGCTAGTACTGCTCCAGTATCTTGCCAGTCCTTCTCAGCTTACCCTCACCCATTTCTTCCTTACCTCCTTCTGCATCTTTCTGACCTTCTACTGCATACCTTCTCCTTTACCACTGGTCTACCTGGGTTTCCTTTTTCCATACACTTTCTGCTCCTGACATACTTACCTGCATTTCTGATTGTCTCCTCTCCCTACCTTCTGTTGTTTCTACCCGCTCCGTTAAGGCTCACTCTGCTCCCTCCCTACCCCCAATTCCCACCCACCCCCAGGGTCCTACTCTTATACATCTCTTGCCACACCCTTATCCCACCCCTCCAATCCTCCCCCTTCCCACCAAATATCCTCCCACCCATATACACACCCCTTTAACATAACACACTCCCACTGTGCTCTTCCTATCCCTCCTCCTCACAACATCTTGATACTTAAACATCATACTTTAACCTTTATCCCTTCACTATATTACTCCTATCCCCTCTCTGCCTATTCCTTTTATTCCTTCGTATCTATTTCCAACAGTAGAATACCCCTTTTACATCTTGTCTCCTCTACTTTCCTTATCCATTTCTTACCTCTTGTACTCATCCTACAATGGCCCCATACCTGCCAACCCAAATCCCACTCTCATTCATACTGTTCACCACTCTATACTCTGTCTATCTCCTGTCCTGTTACGAGAAATCACTTTATGCCCAAACTCTCCACTCTTGCAAACACACCTCCATATTTCTCTTTCCACTTATTCCATATCCTTTTAATTCTCCTACCCCCAGCTATCAACTACCTAAATTCCACAGACTTACACATCTCAACTATGACATAACATCCGATAAGAAAACCAAAATACTAACCGCACAAAGGTGCTACCTTACAATCAAAGGTAGCAATCCCACTCTTCAAGATGGTGACATCCATCCTAACCCTGGTCCTCCTCTCCCCTCCCCTCTAGCACCTATTACTAAAACCAATAATAGCTTCTTAATAGGACATCTGAACACCCAAAGCCTAAACAACAAAGTACCTTACCTTCATGCCCTCCTTCACACACACGCATTTGATATTCTCTGCCTGTCAGAGACATGGCTAAAACCTAGCACTAAAGACACTGAGATCACGCCCCAAGGCTTCAATATGGTAAGACTCGACCGTCCCAAAAGAAAAGGTGGTGGTGTTGCAATTCTCTTTAGAAATCATCTAAATGTCACTACCCTCCCAGCCATACCAACTCAAGATAGCAGGATAGAAGCCATCATGATCAAACTCCAGTTAAATTCAAAAAAATCCCTTAATATCATCTGTATATACCTGCCTCCAGGCAACAATATACCTACCCTCGAAGATTTTCTTAGTCACATATCCACCAATTATCCACAGGAAACTATCATACTAGGCGACGTGAACATAGACTGGAATAACATTAATGAAGAAAATCCTTCATCCCATATCAACCTACATGGTTTCACTCAAACCATCACTTCCACTACTAGGCTCAATAAACAAACTAATAGAGAAAGCATTATAGACTGGATACTTATAAACAGAGTAAAAAATAATTACAAACTAGGAACCTTGCCAGATGATATCAGTGACCACTCTCTAACTTTTATAACAAGAGATAAAGCTGATTTGCTAAACCCCCACGTTACTAGAAAAATACGCACCTCCAAACATTTTAATCTGGACCTCTTTCAAACTGAACTCAGGGCATGTAACTGGAACCCCTTAAAAACACTTCCTCTCGAAGATGCAGTATTACTTTTTAACAAAATGTTTTTATCCATTCTTGACAACCATGCTCCTGAACGTATTATCAGAATGAAATCTAACATAGCCCCTTGGCTATCCAATGAAACCAAAAAGCTCATTCTCACTAGAAATAAAGTCTGGGCTAGATGGAGAACCCACAGAAATAATACTGATCTTCTAAACTTCCGACAGCTTAGAAACCTAACTAAAAAGGCAGTAATAACTGACAAAAAGAAATTCTATATCGAACTACAACAAACTCATCTTAATAATTCAAAACAATTCTGGTCCTCAATTAATAAACTCCTCTCCCCAGGAACTTCCAAAACACCTTCCCCACTAAATGCAGATCCTGACACCCCACAGCAGACTGCAGATGCCTTTAACTCTTTCTTCACAGAAACTATCCAAACTCTAGCTAAACAACTTAATGCCAACAATTTCTGCCCATCTCGTAACCAAACTAACTCCTCCTTTAAATTTTCACTACAACCTATCTCTACATCATACATACACAAACTTCTTCTAAAACTAAAACCATGTACCCCCTCGGCTGATAAGCTCCCATCTCTTTTTCTTCAAAAGCTGCCAAGGTTATTGCATATCCTATATCTATTCTCATAAATAGGACAATCAAAGAAGGAATCATCCCGAAATTTGGAAGGTCTCTCATGTTATCCCACTACACAAAGGTGGACACTCAACTGACTACGCTAACTATAGGCCCATTGCTCTCCTCTCACCTTTGGCTAAGATCATGGAAAATGTATCCACCTTCAACTCGCAACATCTCTCTCATCACAACATAATAGCAAACTGTCAACATGGCTTTAGACCACACCACAGTACCACCACTGCCCTGCTTTCTTTTGTAGATACCATTAATCAGAACCGCAACAACAACTTACTCTCATCTGCCCTCTTCATTGACCTGTCCAAAGCATTCGATATGGTTATCCACCCTTTGTTACTTAATACTCTTGAATCCCTCTCATTCGACATCCCAACCATTACATGGTTTAAATCTTACCTCACAGATAGAAAACAAGCTGTTCTCTGGGATAACCACACCTCTTCACTCTTGCCTGTTTCCATTGGTGTTCCACAAGGCTCTATCCTTGGACCACTTCTCTTCTCCCTCTTCATCAATGATCTTCAAACTATAATCCCTCAAGCAACCTGCATTCAATACGCTGATGACTCTACACTCATCTGCTCAGCATCTTCTACCACTGAACTTATCTCTCTCACCCAAACTGTGTTCAATACCGTAGAAACATGGTTCTCTAGTCGTTTCCTCTTACTAAATGCAAAGAAAACCAAACTTCTTCTTTTTACCCCCACATCCAGGACCTCTCCCTTACACTTCTCTATCTCCTCCAACAGCGCCACTGTCATCTCACCTGACACATCAACTAAATTGTTAGGCATTACAATAGACAATAATCTCTCATTTGACCTACACATTAACAACTCCATAAAACAAGTTAATAGAAAGATAGGATCCCTATATCGAATTAGACCTTTTCTCACACCTTCAACTAGAACAAGGATCGCTCACTCCCACCTTATCTCTACTCTTCTGTATGCTTCACCTATCTTCACCAATCTCAAAAAAACAAGTCTTAACAAACTGGCAACCTGCTATAATAACATTGCCCACTTTGCTACCGGCAACCCCTATAAAACACATCATTGTATAAACTTAAAACTTTTAGGCTGGCCTGAGTTTCAGAACTATCTGATAATCCACCAACTCTGCATTGCCCACAAAATCTTATACCAACCTAATAATACCCCAATACTCTCACAACTCATTACCCCATATAAAAATCTTAACTCTCTCCGCTCCTCCAGTAAAATTCTGACAAGTTCTATAAAATCAAATAATAATGCTGGTGACTCTCTCTTTACCAATGCTGTTGGGGCTAAATGGAATTTGTTACCTACTAACATAACAAAGATTACATCATTGCCTCTTTTCAAACAAAATATTAAACTGCATTTCCAAAATCACTGGCTTTGTTCATGTAATAAACCTGACTAGCTAATTCACTACTACTAACAAAATATAACTTTTCTCCCTTCCTCCTTCACTCACTACTCCCTCTTTGTCTTACTCTTCTTCCCCCACTGTTAGCTTTTTCTCCACAGTTAATCTCTATCATTTCCCTTACTTTCTTACACTCTACTTTCCTTACATACTTTCCTTTTGACTATATCTATTAAGTTCTCTTTTTCTTCCTTCTCTTTCTCAATTTTTATCATGTCATGTAGATAGTATTGTGTGTCATAGGAATTAACCCTTTAGTACTACTTAACATTGAAGGGTTTACTAGTCTTTATTTTTGTTATTGCAAACCCTAATACTAACTCCATTATTATGAATATTATTGTTATCATTATTTTTTGGTTTGTTACATTTTCTGTATGTATCTCACTCTGTGGAGCTTTTCTCCCCGGGCCGCTACTGAAAATGGAAATTTCTCCAGCTAGCCTAGCCCGGTCAACAAATGTAAAATAAAATAAATAAATAAATAAATAAATGTGGCATCCCGCTACTGTTTATGTTTATTTCAGAACACATGTAAAAACCTCATCACTATCCTGTCATAGGAGCTACACTAAAACCTGTTTCCAGTGCCCCTGTACAGACCATTCATATAAGCCAGCTCTCCATGTCTCCATGTTATACTAAGTGCACTTTGGATATGTATATATATATATATATATATATATATATATATATGTGTGTGTGTGTGTGTGTGTGTGTGTGTGGATATGTATATATATATATATATATATATATATATATATATATATATATATATATATATGTATACTTAGCCCCTGTAACAGTCTGAGTTTATATGCCATGTGCCTCTCTATATTCCTTGTGGAAGACGGTATTGAGTAGTGATAAGCATTTTGATCAGCACTGTTTTTGATAATTATAACAGGTGGCCCATTGTTTATATTGCACATTGAAAGTACAACAGACTGCCAACTCATCAATTAATTTTCTTCTCCAGTAACTTTTATTATGCATCTTTCTAGTTCTTCATTTAAGTGATACACATATAAACATTACATTTTTTAGGTAGCACAGAACAGAACAGAATAGAATAACAGTGCAGATGCAAATTGTACATTATACTGAAAGATTTTATTTTTCTTGCTTATTAAGAGTCAGTGTTTTGATAGTTTCTGTTTCAACAGCTCAGACAGAACAATAGTTATGTGTCTTGGGACTAACTTACTGCAGTTCGTGTCACTTTTAAAGGAAGCATTATGTATAATACAGGAAACTGCTGAGCTGTTAATTGCAGCATATGCCTGTTCCTTTCCATGTAGCCATTATCTGGCACATGAATTACTTAGTGAAAACTTATTTCCTGAGACACTGCCAAAAAAATGTTTTTACTACTGTTTACTACTGAGCATGGTCGTCTGTTCCTGAAGATGAAGATCAACTACTGGATGGCCAGTGGACTGGGATGGGAAAACATTGTATGTTGCTCTGCAAATGCAGCTTATACTGAAAGTAAAAGACACAAAGGCATGACGCCTGCTTAGCTTTTTTAGGTTTTATTTTATATAAGTTAAATGCAAGCTCTTTGAAGCAAGATGAATGGCAGTGTACTTTTCTGAATTTATGTTAAGTGCTGTTCTAGAGACGTCCTAGCCCTGGATATTTTTTTTTTTTACAAATTTCTGTTATCCAGAATAACCAGTGGGAGCCCATTCTTTCTGACACTGTATACATTTTTGTGTTGTGCAATTTCATGTTTAAAATGGCTGATGGTAATATATAATTTTATACAAAATATTTATTTTTGATAGTTATTTTGTGTGCTTTATGAAATAAGCTTGCTTAATTTCTCTAACATGTTTGCTGGTATGTTCTACTCTCTCATATGGGGAGGTTGGAAGGTAGTATAATGGTTAGGATGTTTACCTCATAAGCACAAGGTACAGGGAAAATTGTCTGGATTTAAAGTGGCCCACAAGGGCAGCTAGTCTAGTACTTCCCTATAATCCTCAGTAGATATTATCAGTTCCTGGCCAGTGTACATACCTGATTATACAAAATAAATTAAATAAAAAACATTTATTTCAGAAGGATTCCTCTATTTCCTTATAGAGGCATGACACTGAGTCCAGATGATCACTTCAAAACATTTTGAAACACAGACTAGAGGGCAATGCATGCTAACTCACTCTCAAATGGTAGGTTTCCCACAGTAAAATTAAAAAGTAGGAGCTATATTTTCTATTAGAAATATGTCTACTGGTAAATAAGATTAACAGTTTTACAACTTTTTACTGATCTTAATTGATTATAGTAATGAAAGTGTTTTATTCCAGATAACAAACAAGGTCTTTCATAATATGGATGTGAAGAACCTGAAAATTTTAAATAAGGTAAATGTGCAGTTGTGGAATTATTTGAAGATATGATTGTTATGCAAATAGTCTGAACATCATTTATACAAAAGATATTAAGCAGGTTGTCCTTTGATTGCTAATCAGTTTTAAAAATGTAACCACCCACACCCACACACACACACACACACACACACACACACACACACACACACACACACACGCAGTACTCTGTAACATATCTGACCTCATGTTGTATATAGTCAAGTATTATAAACAAAAACACTTTTGTCTGTTTGTATAGCAAACTATATTTAAGAAGCAAAAAATTGTTTTCAGCAGTGGCAGATAAATGTACAGACGAGTAACATCTTAAATTGGATGTTACTTTAGTAGCCAACACTAAATTTATTAAAGATTATTTTTTTGTTTTGATGAAGTTATCACAAAAATAACTAAGGAAGAATTGGTCTCAGTTGTCCATATATTGGTATTGTTTGTGGTAGTCATTTGAAATTCTGAGGCACATAAATGTGGGTCTTGGAACAACGAGCCTAAATATACAAAAATGGACTTTATATATATTTAGTCAGTGATTAGTCCTCTTACTTTGAAGTACAGTGAGTTTGGAGTTAGACTATATAAGCAGAGAGGCTATGGAGTTTACAGCTTCTCACAGTGGCAGTGCAGAGACACCAGCCTTTGCAAATAAACAATTTAAAAGGAAAACAGTGTGTTTTGAATCTAACTTTTCTCCTTTAGGTTCACTGTTTATTTTAATTTCAGAACTCACAGACATGGGTCTCAAAATTACAGATGGAAGCCATGTTCTTCAGACAGCCCACCTGGCTGAGGGTTTGTCTGCTGGGTTTGTACTAAAAATTGTTGCTTCTTTGTTTCTTGGAGGGTTTGTGCACATATGCATACAGTTTCACTGTAATGGGGAACTTGTCAGAACAAGTCATTTGGTAACGCCCTTTAAAATGACTTTTCTTTTCTATATTCATCATGGTATGGAAAACCACGAGGGAATATATTTTTGTTTCAGATACAACTGTTCACATGATGGTGTTGTTTTGCTACCAGATGAACATTTATGCAACTTTCTTTCAGAAAGTTTGCCATCATCCATACCAACAAGTTTTCATTTTTTTTTAAATTGTGCATTAATGCACATTTATATCTCTATCTCACTGTATCTGCATGCGTGAACAGTCAGTTAGTAATAGCCTTTGAAAATGATTTTGCTGTCCTACACTCACTGAGCAACAAAAAAAGTTTTTATTGTGTTTCTAAATACCAAGAAGCAATGTGTCTGGAGGGACTGCTTTCCTCATATTGTTGTTCTGCTGTAAGATGTACACTGATGTGTAGGTGTTAAAGCATCACTTGGACGAGTGATAGTTCAGAAGCAATGTTATGTCTGTTACACTTTTTTGGGGGGGGGACTGGGGAATTTGTTCTTTACAGTACGTGAAATTATGCACATTTTGTTTACTGTGAGGCTTTACTTTTAATTAGTCCAGCAGATTGCAGTTACAGTAAAAGTAGAGTCCATGCTAAATATTGAACTTGTAAGATTGAGCTTTTTTTTTGGACCTCATCTGAGTGTGGTCATCCTCATATGGCCTTTGAGTCATTTGAGTTTGTGACCCCTGCTGTACATAGAAGGCAAATGTTCATGCAGAACATAAGCTGGATAGTATTACTTTGCATTTGAAAGACTCTGAGTGGGCAGATTGGGGAACATACCACTCAGTCTCTTAATGCAAGACATCTGGACAAAGTCCAACAAAATGGGGGGACAAAGGCCCAAAAAAGGGACATATTTTAAATATTGATCTTATAAATTTTGAAATTTGCTAGAGTAACAGGGTTTGTTTTAACATACATTTTTTCTGAAGGATTTGAAGTCTGAAACACAAATGTATGTCATTATTTAGTGACTTCATTCCTCAGATCATCCCAATGATTTGCCAGAAAACCACAAATTTTATGAGGAACACGCCATAAATATGAGCCACAAATCTGGACATTCTGTAAGAATCTGTACAGTTGAGAGGTACTAGTGATACAGGTAAAGAGTGTGAATATTGCTGGTATCACAGAAACATGGATCAACAACAAGAAAGGGTGGGCCATGTAGGTATCTTGGTATATGTTGTTCAACAGTGACAGAGAATAGAGAGATAGAGGTAGTGTATCAGTCTATATAAAGGAGGAGTAGGAGGAAGTCAATCCCATGAAAGAGGAAGGGAGTCGGTAGAGTTGGAACCTGCGTTTACTGCCTTGGCAGTAAAGGCAGAGGAAGGTGGATGTGCTGCTGGATCATCCTTGTTATGCATCATGGGAACTGGAGAACAGACTGGAGAAGATAAAAAGGAGCAGAAAAGAAAGAAGGGCTTAGTATTAATGGTGGATCTGAATTTGCTGGGAACAAGGCAGTAAGCTGGTAGATTCACAGTTCCATCATAGACAAGGAATATGAGATTGGTACCCATAAAAGAGTATTATGCGAAAGGAGGTTTAAAGTGGATAAAAATATATTTTATTCAGCACTTTCATTCCTCATAGGAGACATCATCAGAATGATTTTACCTCACCAACGCAAGGTACATGGTTTGATTTTTTTACCTCTGAAGGGGAAATTGGCTAGGTTTAAAATGGCCACACCACAGTGGTAGCTAGCCTAGTACTTTCCTATGAACCTATGAAACTATTGACTGATTTAGAGTGGGTGTTGGGGAAAGAGTAAAATTACAGTGACAAAGGTGAGAGTATTGGATTTTTGGGAAATTGATTACACTGAGTACAGACTGGTCAGAGATGAGTTAGGACACTGGGAGCAAATGTGAAGAGAGTAAGCAAACTATAGAATGAGCCAGAGATGGAGTCCTCAGGGCTGAGGACAAAGGTCTATGGAAGAGGTGGAAAGAGAAGAAGATGGATGTGACTAGATAAGAATATGAGGTTAGCAAATGGGGCAAAGGACAAGTCATGCAAGAACTGGAAAGGAAGAGGTGGAGAGGCATGGTACAAGGAGGTTAACAGAAGGGCATCAAAGGTAGTGTGGGCAGCAAAGGCACAAGTTAAAACATTGATGATGGAAGGGGCTAAGAATATTTTTAAGGTATGTAACAGAAAGGAAGAAGGGAGGGTCAGCTGTTTTCAGTACAAGACTGATTTTATTACGATCAATAGAACTTAAGGAAGAAGGCACTGATATGGTACCTTGCTTCATGTGGTAGAAAAGTGCTGGTGCTTAAATGCTGCTGTGTTTTCGTGCCCTTTGAGATAGCAGCCACCCACTGAAACAACTGGACAGGTTTTTCACAGTGTGCTGAAATACAGTGACCTCAGAGTGCGAATGACAAACACAATTACATGTACATTTAACCATATAGACTGAAAACAGCATATACGTGATCTGAGGGCATTAAGCACTTTTGCCTACATTTCTGCTTGTGGCTTTCATGTATGATACAGCTGGCACGTCACTTTTGTTCTTATATCTTGCTTGAAGTAACTCATTGGCACATATAACTACATGACATCACTGTGCATGGTTACCATTGGTTGGGAGTTTCCATGATCACTCCATTACGTGTATCACGTCCTTGCTGTGTAAGTTGGGATCTTTTTGCAGAGCACATATTTCTATAGGCTTGACTTCTCTCTGAAGTTCATCTCTAGACATCTTCTTCACTGCCTATGTTATTCATGCTTGGGTCAGGCAGTTTTATTTTCTCATCTTATAAATAATGTAAATGCCAGTGTAGCGAGCTGGGATATCTTTTTTATTTATTTATTTTATTTATTTTACATTTGTTGACCAGTTTAGTCCGACTGAGCTAGTGGCTCATTTTCATCGGAGACTTGGGGAGAAAAGCTCCTCAGTGAGATCAAAATTATACAAACAACAGTTACAGAATACCTAAAAATACATTCAGGGTACATACTCATATAAAAGAATGGTGCCTTCTTAATACATATAAGGTTTCAAAAGCATCTATACAAAATTTATAATGGCATAGTAGTTGTGATGGCAAACTAGAAGCACTGTTTTGAGATACACATTTTAAACAGGTAAAACACATCTAGTGTGGACCTTAGTAAAACAACATGATATAGTTTAATATATACTTTCAGAGGTCCATAGCAGGGGCATGTATCATTAAACAAGGTTAAACCTAGTAAGAGACAGAGGAGGGGAGACAAAGATGCATAAAAGTGAAATGATAAGTAGGACATATGTTATAACTGGAAATGGAGGAGGAATAGTAGGGATAAAGGTTGAGAGAGGAGAGGCAGAGAGAAGAGAAAAGGAGTAGTTGAAGGAGAGATATAGGAGGAAAGAGCAGGTAGAGTGTGGCTAAGGCAGACAGGGAGGAAATGAAGTAGTGGGAGGGTATTAATGAGAATGGCCAGAGGAGAAGGAGGGGTATTTGATAGAATAGGGATGGTTCAGGGGGCTGACTACAGTGGCAAGACCAGTTTTTCTTTAGGTATTTTTGAGTGGCTGATTTGAATTGTTTAGGATGGTCAAGGGACTTAATTTCTAGGGGGTAGTTGGTTCCAGGATTTGGCAGGGTTATAATTATAGAGTAGGCATCCTGTTTTGGTCTTGGGTTTATAAATCTGTAGCAAGTCTTGGTCAGAGCTGCATAGTGTCCTAGCTGGAGAGTATTTGGATATGATAGAAGTGAGGCTGGGGCAGAAAGAGGGCAGATCTTTAAATCCCTGGTTCCTCTCGTGGCTGCTGTGTGTTCCTGGCCTGCTATCCCATACTCCCACTCTTCAACTTTCTTCTCCTAAGCTTGCATTGCCTACTGGCCCAGCCCTCCTGGATATCCAAGGCCATTCTCAGGATAGCAAGTCTCATTCTGTTTGCCTGACTTCCTACAGGGACAGTCCTATCTTTCTCTCAGAAGAGAGAGTTAAAGGATTAAAGAAACTCTTCAACTTTCTTCTCCTAAGCTTGCTTTGCCTACTGGCCCAGCCCTCCTGGATATCCAAGGCCATTCTCAGGATAGCAAGTCTCACTCTGTTTGCCTGACTCCCTATAGGGACAGTCCTATATTTCTCCCAGAAGAGAGAGTTAAAGGATTAAAGAAACTCTTCAACTTTCTTCTCCTAAGCTCGCTTTGTCTACTGGCCCAGCCCTCCTGGATATCCAAGGCCATTCTCAGGATAGCAAGTCTCACTCTGTTTGCCTGACTCCCTGCAGAGACAGTCCTATCTTTCTCCCAGAAGAAAGAGTTAAAGGATTAAAGAAACTCTTCAACTTTCTTCTCCTAAGCTCGCTTTGCCTACTAGCCCAGCCCTCCTGGATATCCTAGGCCATTCTCAGGATAGCAAGTCTCACTCTGTTTGCCTGACTCCCTACAGGGACAGTCCTATCTTTCTCCCAGAAGAGAGAGTTAAAGGATTAAAGAAAGTATGTAACACGCCACTATCCCTACTGCAATTTGCTTGAGAAATTGTTCTATCACTTGCCTGGTGCTAGTAAAGGATCCCAGCCAGAACCGCCTGCAGCCATACTCTTCTTACTGTGAATTCCCCACATACCTGCCTCATCTCTGGCTCCTTTTTCCCTATATCAGAGCCGACTTACTACCTATACCTGTCGATCTGCTTTAGTTGTTCCTCTCTTTACAAACTCAGGTTCTGTCCACTAGGTAGCAGTGTCTACCCATCTATAACACCTCTTCCCTCACTCCTTTCCACACACTACAATATAACATATTAATAATCTTCTCTCTCTAACTGCTAAGTAACAGTACTACCCATCTCCACCTCTGGAATCTGTCTTCTCCTTTCCCTTCATACTGTACCACAAGAATCCCTTTAACCACCCTGCTTACCTTCCTCTGTACTTACCTTCACCAGACTGATTGTTTTTCACACTGTCCTGCTGCCTACCTTCCTTGGGTCAACCCCCCATGTCACCCTACCTATCACTACATATATCTATCTTTCCTCCCCTCCTCACATCACCCCCTCTTCATATTAGTGCTCCCCTCCCCACAGTTCCCCTCTTCATATTAGTGCTCCTCCCACTCCCCTCCCTGCTGTGTAGACTGCCCTGTTTTACCTCATCATTACGATCTCACTATCTAACCTCTGTTCTGCCCTTCCTTCAGGCTTTTACCTGCATTCACCTATCCAGCTCTGCCCCTTCCCCTCCACATCCGCCCTAAACCTATCATAAGGGCCAAATCCCCCAGGGTGCCATCTTTATATCCCTGGTTCCTCTCATGGCTGCTGTGTGTTTCTGTCTGCTATCCCACACTCCCACTCTTCAACTTTCTTCTCCTAAGCTCGCTTTGCCTACTGGCCCAGCCCTCCTGGATATCCAAGGCCATTTTCAGGATAGCAAGTCTCACTCTGTTTGCCTGACTCCCTATAGGGAGAGTCCTATCTTTCTCCCAGAAGAGAGAGATAAAGGATTAAAGAAACTCTTCAACTTTCATCTCCTAAGCTCGCTTTGCCTACTGGCCCAGCCCTCCTGGATATCCAAGGCCATTCTCAGGATAGCAAGTCTCACTCTGTTTGCCTGACTCCCTACAGGGACAGTCCTATCTTTCTCCCAGAAGAGAGAGTTAAAGGATTAAAGAAAGTATGTAACATGCTACTATCCCTACTGCAACTTGCTTGAGAAATTGTTCTATCACTTGCCTGGTGCTAGTAAAGGATCCCAGCCAGAATCGGCTGCAGCCATACCCTTCTTACTGTGAATTCCCCTCATACCTGCCTCATCCCTGGCTCCTTTTTCCCTATATCAGAACCATCTTGCTACCTATACATATCGATCTGCTTTAGTGGTTCTTCTCTTTACAAACTCAGGTTCTGTCCACTAGGTGGCAGTGTCTACCTATCTATAACCCCTCTTCCCTCATTTCTTCCCATGCACTACAATATAACATATTAATAGTCTTCTCTCTCTTAACTGCTAAGTAACAGTTCTACCCATCTCCACCTCTGGAATCTGTCTTCTCCTTTCCCCTCGTACTGTACCCCAAGAATCCCTTTAACCACCCTGCTTGCCGTCCTCTGTACTTACCTTCACCAGACTGATTGTTTTTCACATTGTTCTGCTGCCTACCTTCCTTGGGTGTAACCCGCTCTGTTCGCCCTGTGGGCTCACTTCGCTCCCCTACCCTACCCCCAAATCACACCCACCCCATTGCATCTACACTTATACTCACGTAACCACTCCTACTTCCTCTCTACCTATTACACCCCTCCTCTTTCAACACCATCCTCTTCCTACCCCCTCCCCTACACACCACTAACCACTCCTACTTCCTCACTACCTATTACACTCCACCCCTTTCACCACCATCTTCTTCCTACCCCCTCCCCTACACACCATCTCCTCACACTTCCCATAGTGCAATATCTACTTCTAACCCTTTCCCTACACTATATATTCTACTTTATCAAAGCCTCAACATGCTTATAAAACTTATATCATTCTCAATTCAACTACTACTTCTTCTGAACCTTACCTATATCCACTACCTTACCCAGCCCAACTCCACAAACCACACACCATTCCTTCACACAACCAACTCACTCCCTACAACTCACTTACACTCATTTGTCTCAATCTCCCCTGGACTATATCCCATTATTATCATGGGAGACACAAATATTAATTGGTCCTCCATTCATTCCCCTACACACCCCCTAAACATCAACCTATATAAGTACTCTCAGCTCATCAACTTCACTATCAGGCCTTCTAAAGACTTCTCCAGTGGCAGCACCCTAGACTGGATCTTAGTCTCTCATGCCCACTACTACCCTGATAGTGGAACTCTTCCTGATTCCCTCAGTGACCACCTTCCCATTTTCACTAGACATCTTCCTTCTCCATTACAAGTAACTCATAATTACATCAGCACTCGCTACCTAAAAAACTTCAACCCAAAAGCCTTCTCATATTCCCTAAAATCAATAAATTGGAACCCTCTAAAAACTCTACCCATGGAAAATGCTGTTGCACACATCAATACAACTTTCCTAAAACTGCTTGATAGTTTTGCCCCCATAAAAACCAAAAGAATAAGAAACAATACTGCTCCCTGGCTAACAAAAAACACACCAACTGCCATGCGACTTAGAGACAAAGCCTGGGCGCGTTACCAAAGAAACAAAACTCCCACCACCCTTAATGAATTCAAAACACTTCACAATAGAGTTAAAAAGCTTATCACAGCAGATCAACAGAATTACGTCTGCTTACTCCAAAACAACCATAAAACCAATCCTCAAAAATTCTGAAAAGGCATCGCTACCCTCCTAAAACCCGGCTCAATGGAAAACCCGAGCCCAGACCCAAATGCACTAGATATAGATCTGGCCACCCAATTCGACTCTTTTTTCATAGACTCTATTTCCAAACTAATCTCATCCTTCTCTAATAACACCTCACCCCCTACTTCTGCATCCCTCCTCTTGTCACCCCTTCACCTCTATTCTTTCAACTCCCACCATTCTCTATAAAACCCATTCCTACTTCTACCATAAAAAAACTCCTGCAAAATCTAAAACCATGCACCAATGCCCCCGATAACATTCCCTCATCCTTCCTCAGCATAGCTGCTGAAGCCATTGCCTTCCCCATCAGCATCCTAATCAATCGCTCTATCCAAGAAGGTCTTGTACCCAAACTCTGGTAAAGGGCTTTCATCATTCCCTTGCACAAAGGAGGCAATAATAACGATATTGCTAACTTCCGTCCCATCACCATCCTCTCTCCTATAGCAAACCCCCTAGAGAAATGTATCCATCTTCAACTCCTTCCCTATCTCTTAGACAATAACTTACTAACTTCCACACAACATGGATTCAGACCCAGCCACAGCACCATGACTGCCCTCCTTACCTTCCTGGAAACTGTAAATAAAGCCAGAGATTCTGGCTCTACTGTATCTACCCTCCTTCTTGACCTCTCTAAGGCCTTCAATACTATCTCTCACAACCTTCTCCTGACTAAACTATATCCTAAACCTATCCCCTCCCTCTCTCAATTGGTTCACCAGCTATCTCTCCAACAGGCAACAAGCTGTCAAGTGGAAAAAAAGCCATCTCCTCTTTCCTTAATACCCCCACTGGTGCCTCCAGGGTTCCATTTTGGGTCCTCTCCTCTTCAATATATTCATAAATGATTTCTTCCTTTCAATCCCTCATGCTAAACGTATTCAATATGCAGATGATTCTACAATTATCTGTGCAGCCACGTCCATCCCCACTCTCTTAAAACTGACTCAAGATGCCTTCTCTACCACAGAACAGTGGATGAAAGACAATAAGCTAGCACCCAGTGCATCAAAAACTAAACTTATGGTATTTACCCCCTCAAAAACCAACACCATTGATAGAAAACTATTCTCCATCACTAGCCGGAGTAACACAACTCTTGAACTGGTATCTGAAACCAAACTACTAGGAGTCCAGATTGATGACCAGCTTAAATTCAATAGCCACCTACAACTAAACATAAAAAAACCCATGAAAAACTTGGCATGCTCTACCGACAATCGATTCCTCACTACATCTACTAAGCTCACTCTTGCTACTACATTTCTCATCCCTTCCCTCTTTATGATGCCCCTCTCCTAACAAACTTGCAATCATCTATCAAAACAAAACTGGCCTCTTGTTATAATAAAAATTGCCAAATTTGCCACTAGCCACAAATCATCAACCCATCACTGTGCATCTCCCCACAAACTAAACTGGCTAGAGCTCCCCAACTATCTCTCCTATACATAGCTCACTATTGATCACAAACTCATTTTTCATCCCTCCCTCTGTCCCTCCCTCAGCTCTACCTTTAAAATGCACCTGCCACAAAGACTCCTAAGATCTAACAACCAAAACCTAATAGAACTGTACAAACCCCTTCGCTCTCCCGGACAAAACCTTCTGTCCTTTGCCCTGGCATGCCTATGGAACTCCCTCCCTCCATCCATACCACCACCAACCTCCCTGCCTTTAAAAAATCACTGCACTCACATCTAACATCCATGGGGGAATGCTCCTGCTCCCACCCCTCATAGCCTATTCTCCACTTCCTACAGGCAACTATATCATATATTACCAGACACCAAATAATAAGCCAACTGTAAACAACCTCTTATAATTCTCAAATCCTTCTATTCCTTTTCAAGAAGCTGTATATTTACTAAAGCAATGTTTTGTTTTTCTACAAAATTTAACCTGAAAATGTTTATTGTACCTGCTTAAATCTTGGTTTTCTACTAAATGAAACCTAAAAATTGCATTATAACTGCTTAATCTTTGTGTTGTCTTGAACCCACAAATGATTGAAATTGTAAACTGCTGTAATCTTTTTGTAACCTTTGTTTTGGAGCTTTTCTTCCCAGGACTCCATTGAAAATGGGTTCTTATTGGCCCAATGGACTATCCTAGTTAACCAACTGCAAATAAATAATAAATAAAAATAAATAAATATAGGATAGAGTGGATAGTCTGTAGTTGGTGTAGTAGGAGCAGATGGGGAAATTCTAGCCAGTCAAGTTGCTTAAGAGATATGCAGTGGTGAGTCTTGTAGGTTTGGTTTGCTGAGAATCTGGCAACCTTATTATAGGTAGTTTCAAGTTTTGTGAGTAATGTGGAGTTAACATTTGTGAGTAAGTGACAGCTGTATAAAAGTGTGGGAAGTAGAAATGCATGAGAGAGAGTTATTCTGGCTGTGTTGGTTAAGTATTTCTTGTTGCGGTAGAGGTGTCTGAGTTTCTGGTGAGTTTTTTTGATACAGTTAGTCACATGTGGATCACACTTGAGCTGATCATCTATTGTGACACCTAGTAATTTAGTGCTAGGTTCAACTGTAATGATGGTGTTATTGCTAGATAGAATCGTAAATGTAGCTTTGAGATTAGTGAAGTTTTGGGGAGAAAGAGTAAGAGCTTTGTTTTCTTAGGATTGAGAATTAATTTGTTGTTACTAAGCCATGTCTCTATGGTGTTGAAAGATGCTTGGGTAGCAGAGTGGAGGTCTGAGGGATTGTCTGCAATGGTGATGAAAGTATAGTCATCAGCATATTGTACAAGTGATGACTGGGGGCAAGATGTGTGTAGTAGATTGGTGAAAATGTTAAAGAGTATTGGGTCAAGGATAGATCCTTGAGGGACACCCATTTGCACTGTGGAGGGGGTATAGTGCAGAGAGCCATTTGACTGATTGCTGGTGGTTTGAGAGATAGCTTGAGAACCAGGAAATAGTAGAAGAGAATTTTAGGTTGGTTAGTTTGTCCAAGAGGAGAGGGTGGGAGACAGTGTCAAAGGCTTTGGAGAGGTCCAGAAACAGGCATGAGACAAGTTTATTGTTGTCACGAGCAAGAGATACAGTACTGATGAAGGATATTAGTGCAGTTGTAGTACTATGTTTGGGACGGAACCTGTGTTGCATGTGTGTAAGAAGGTTTTCCTGTAGTAGGTAATGCATAACTTGCTTGTGAATACATTTCTCTAAAATTTTAGAGAGGGGGGATAGTATAGAAATTGGTCTAAAGTTTGATATTTCAGAAGAATTTCCTCCTTTGTGAATGGGTAATATATAGAATTTTTTCCATATAGAGGGGACGTAGGATTCGGTAATAGAGCGGTTAACCAGGATAGTGACTGGGTAGGCTAGGGGTTCTGAAGCAATCTGTAGGAAATAGGAGGGTAGATTATCAGCTGAGGGGGAGCAGGGTTTGATTTTAGAGAGTAAGGATTTTATATAGTTAGTTGATACAGCTTTGAGGGAGAAAGAGTTTGAAGGGTTGGGAAGAGAAGTGGGGTTAGAGAGGTTATTGGCATTGTTGCTAGTAGAAAGAGAATTGATTATGGTGGTTATCGAGTCAATAAAATGATTGTTAAATTTAGTGGCTGTTTCTTCTGGTGTTTTTTTGTGGGCAAAGGTTAGGAGGGGAAGGGTTTCCAGGATGTAGAATGTGACTGATAAAGTTCCAGAATTTTTGGGGGTCTGATTTGAGGGTAGTGGGAGGGTTAGTGTAGAAGTTATTTTTGTCATTGTGGATGAGTTTTTTGATTTGGTTTCTAAGTTCTTTATAGATCTGAAGAAGAGAGGGGGTCCTAGTTTTAGTCCATAATTTCTATACTCTGTCTCAGATTTTCATAAGGGTTTGAGTAGTTTTAGTAAGCCAAGGAGCTGTCTTGGATTTGATTCTAACTATGCGGAGAGAAGCTAGGGAATTTAGAATATCATGGAAGGTAGTGTTAAAAGAGTGGACAGTTTCATCAAGGGTGAGAGTGGTAAGATGTGACCAGTTGACTCTGGAGAGTAGGTCTATGAAGGAGTCCAGGCAGAAGGTTGAAAGTTTGCAGGTGGTAATATACTTGTGGGGCCTGGTGAAGTGGGGAGTATGTCTAGTGACTGCTATAGGGCAGTGGTCACTAAGGGCATTTGGGAAAGTTATGTGGGTTATGGTAGTTTTGGGGGTGGGAGACCAAAATCCAATCCAGGAGAGAGCTAGAGGGTGGGATTTATTGATATAAGTAGGGGTTGTGATTAGTTGCTCAAATCCGTGCAAGTTAATACAAGAGGTTGAGTTAGGAGTTTGGAGTGAGAGCCAATCAATATTTACATCGCCCAGTATAATGATTTCATTATGGGTGATCTGAGAGAGGTGGGATAGAATGTTTTCAAGTATGTTAATGTTATCTCCAGGGGGGATATAGATTGCTACTACAGTTATGGTGGTGAAATTGTTGTTTGAAATTAGCCAATAAAAGTTCAGCTGTAGAAAAAGAGGGAAGAGGGCAGTCTGGACTCATTAGAGTGAGGTGGTTGGAATAGAGAATGTCTACTCCTCCACCCTTTTTCTTTTGCTGATCGAGTCTAAGGATGTTATAACCAAGAGGGATAAGTTCACTGTCTTGGTTGTGAGGTTTCAACCATGTTTCAGTTAGGGTGACTATGTCAGCAGTGTAGTTAGCTAACCAAGCGTGGAATTCATGAACTTTGCTGACAATACTCCTGAGGATAATAGAGCACAAAGATACTTGTTTTTTTGAGTGAGAGAAGTTGGTTGGATTTGGTGGGTGTGAATTACTATTCCGGATAGAGAAAGAGGGGCCAGAGTTGGGATGAATGTGCCCTGATAGAAGTAGAGGTTTGTAGTGGAGTAATTGTTTGAGTAGGGGATGCTTTATTTTTGTTTTAAAGAGGTTGGCAGTGGAGGAGATAATTTTATTTTTAGGAAAGGGAGTGATAGGGGGAAAGATGGATAGACAGATTTATAGATATTGCTGGGGTTTTGTAGTTGAATTTATTGTCAAATTAGTGGAGTGGAAATGGGGTAAGGGTAGTTGTGAGTGGTAGGAGGTGAGGTAGTAAAGGACGTGGAGTAGTGGTAGCAAGAGTAAGGTTCGTGTTTTAAAAGACATGATAACAGATAGAGTACACAGAGTGAATGGGAGGGAGGAATAAGTATTAGTGTGTGTGGGATGTGAGAGGGATAGGAGAGGGTGTATGAGGAGGTGTTAAAGGAGAGAAGTGTGTCTGAAAGGAAGTTGAGGGGAGGGGATTAGGGTGGAAATAGAGAGGTGTGGTCTTGGAGGGATAGGTATAAAGGAAATTATATGGGGGTGGGTGGGAGGGGAGCGAAGTCAGCCAGAGCGTAGCAAGGGCGAACAGAGCGGGGCTACACTCAGGTTATTGAAGCTGCACTTGAGGTAAGGGAGATGAT
Organism: Protopterus annectens; assembly: GCF_019279795.1. Classification (NCBI taxonomy): domain Eukaryota; kingdom Metazoa; phylum Chordata; order Ceratodontiformes; family Protopteridae; genus Protopterus; species Protopterus annectens. The sequence goes on from NC_056744.1 coordinate 723,912,639, forward strand.
ACAGAAACAATGTGTGAAGAAAAACAATTAGATTTGTAGATGCCTTACAGATATTATCTGCTGTTAGAATGAACCAGGTTACTGAAGCTGCACTCGAGGTAAGGGAGATGATACAGAAACAATCTGTGAAGAAAAACAATCAGTTTGTTTCTTTATTTCTTTATGTGTTACCCTTTGTTGTTTTTCTGTAACAGTGTACTCTTCCTGGACATACAAGAATACTAGGTAATAGTATTGGTTGCACTTCTTATAAGTGCAGATAGTGAAATCAGTAGAAAAACAATAGAAATTTAGGGGGGTATGGACCAGGTAAGAGGGGAGTATTGGGTATCTAGAGGATGGATAGGCAGGGAGTAGTGGCATTCCGAGGTAGCATGCTCACAGGGGGCTTCAGCTAACAGCAGTTTCTTATGTGGTTAAGCTAACAGGAAATTAAAAGATAAGACTGCATAATTTACTGTATTAAAATTTTTCTTTTTCAGTTGTCTTTTTAGTAGGGGAGCTGGACCTGAAATGAGGGAAGTCAACAGCTGGACTTTCACAGTATGTACAAATTAGGGCTGGAAGCTACAGAAAGACAGGTAGAAAGAAGAGGAGAAAGAAGCACTTTAGTTACAACAAATTGCAATTTCACAGTAGAAGCATGTTGCTATAGTTTAGTTTAGGAAGTTTTGGTTCATTCTAACAGCAGAAAATATCTGTAAGGCATCTACAAATCTGTATAACCACCGTTAATTAATGATACTCAAAGCTGGTCTTTCTTTACGCCCCGTACTTGTTAGGAGACACAGAGGGGTACAAAACAACTGTACATTCAGTCGTTTTACTCTGCGTCAGCAAACAACATACTTAAAATCAAATTACCTACATAGTGACTGATTATAAACATCTATTTAGCTGTTCACTATCTACATCAGTTAATTATCGCACTAACCACAGTTGGTATAGCACTAAACTTTGCCTTGTTAGATACACAATAACCTATTAACACCACTTATACATCCTGCAGCTATACGTGATGAGCGTGTCACTTTCATATACAGCCTTTTTTACAGTTTGCGATTTCAATTATTACAAGCATTAGACAAAGTTTTAGTAGCTGCAGTCAGCGAATACAATATCCACAAAGATGGGAGTTTACAAAAAAGAAACATGCGTAGGGAGATAATACCACAGACCTAATGCATGCAGACTCTCCTTCAATACTATGCCTACAGCTTGTTCACAGGTTTAATGTAAAAGCAATCAGTTTGTTTCTTTATTTCTTTATGTGTTACCCTTTGTTGTTTTTCTGTAACAGTGTACTCTTCCTGGACATACAAGAATACTAGGTAATAGTACTGGTTGTACTTCTTATAAGTGCAGATAGTAAAATCAGTAGAAACATGATAGAAATTTAGGGGGGTATGGACCAGGTAAGCAGAGGGGAGGATCGAGTATCTAGAGGGTGGGATAGGCAGGGAGTAGTGGCATTCCGAGGTAGCGTGCTCACTGGGTGCTTCAGCTAGCAGCAGTTTCTTATGTGGTTAAGCTAACAGGAAAATTAAAAGATAAGACTGCGTACTTTACTGTGTTAAAATTTTTCTTTTTCAGTCGTCTTTTTGGTAGGGGAGCTGGACCTGAAATGAGGGAAGTCAGCAGCTGGACTTTCACAGCATGTACAAATTAGGGCTGGAAATTTACTGTGTTAAAATGTTTCTTTTTCGATCGTCTTTGTGGTAGTGGAGCTGGACCTAAAATGAGGAAAGTCAGCAGCTGGTCTTTCACAGTATGAACAAATTTTTAGATAAAAATTTTGACCATCTGTTTAAAACTGTGTGTGTTATTTATTTATTTATTTCAGTTTGATGACCGAGGAAGTCCACCGGGCCTAAAAAGAGCCTGTTTTCAATGGAGGCCCAAGGAGAAAAGCTCCAGTAACAGTGACAAACATATTAGCATATACACATACAAAGCAAAGAAGTCATACAGCTTTATGCAGCATTCTACAGTAAAAAAAAATCTACATTCTACAATAATAATAACAAAATCTAGCAACTGTACAGTCTAATAGTGTTTTGCTTTGTTATTAATAGTTGCAGTGCTTAATTGCTGTAACCAGTAGGGTTGCCAGCTGTCCGGTTTTTGACCGGACTGTCCGAATTGTCCGTTACAAAACCAGACATATGAAGTCCGGTTTTTGTGGCTGCAGCAGGTAGCCACCTTTAAGGAGAATCATGCGTTACAACACCACACCAGCGTGGAAGGAAGTAATTCTAATTTGCAGTCAGACTCACTCACTCCAAATTTTAAGCTAGCAGTTCCGTGACCGTGAAGAGGGGCTAACTATGTCCATGTGGCAGCAGAGCAGCCAGGTGGTAGAGGACATTGTCCGGCAGCATAATAGAGCTCTGGAGCTGAGCAGAGAGAAGATATATATGTTCCTCAACCTCCCTGAGCAGTAGTGCATAATATAACGATCTTAAGGAACTAAAAGCAGAAACAGCAGTTATGTGGACAGAATTGCCCACGAGGTTACCATTAGGAGAGGACAAGCCAGCCACCCACTTCCTTGCATCTCATCTGAATGCTTGCATGTGCTTCAGACTTGACTTACTTGTGTGCCAGCCTTTGCAAGCTTTGCTGTGGGCAAGCTCAGAGCAATTCAGTTCAGCCTTGATAAGACTTGAGCCTTCTCTCTTTGCCATCAACCTCTTTCACTCCTTTTCTCCTGTTCTTTTCAAGGAGAGAGCCAGTCTGCCAGCAAGGATGCCCAGTCTTTGAGAGGCAATACAAAGAGACCGGAGTTCTGTTCATCTACTCAAGTTTGACCAACAAGATGAAGCAAGGATGCACATTCACACAGAAGCCAACAGCGGAGGTAAGGCAATGCAATAGCTGACTTGCAATGTTAGATTGCGTTTGAGGAATATCACCTCAACCTGGATTCAACACCATCAGCTGTATTTGTGTCCTCTGACCAGGGAATGAGAACCCTAACAAGAAGGTCATACCACTGTTTCCTGCATGCCAGCACATAAACACATCTGGCTGATAGGTGGAATAAAAACATAATGAGGTTTGGTGGATATGTGTGTAAATGTTTGATCAGTTTTGTAGAATGCAAGACAAAAGGCTGGCTTAGTGAGAGTATTCACAGAGGCAGCTGTGGCTACAGATGGTGCTGGAGATAGGGTTGAGCAAGGGAAGTTATGAATCTGTATAATTTCAAGATCTGTACTTTTTATCCTTGGGTTTGCAATTATAAGATGCCAACTCTGGCTCCTGCTGAGCTGGAAGATGATGGCAAGACGAGCAGAGAGGAGAAAAGCTAAATCAAGTAGCTGATTTTAATCATTCTGTGCTTCCTTCTGGCAAATGAAAGTAGATATTATAGCTGAAATTAGATATTATTTCTATTATCCTTTATTTGCTTTTTGACTTCCTGGTGTTTAGTAAAGCACATATCTGTTCTTAGTTTACATTCCGCTAGCTACCACACATGTTTGTTATAGACAACAATGTATAAATTTGAGTAAACCACAACCGATAAAGGATTTAGCACCTATAGTATACATGTTTGAGTGACCATAGTCAAGTGTCCCAGATTCAGGACAACAAGGCACAGCCTGTTTCTCTTGAGTGTTTGCAGTCTCAGTCTCTGGCTTTTTATGTGTTTTCCTTTCAAGTTTTGTTATTTAAATATTATTTTAATTGGCCAAATGACATATCTCACATATGATCATATTTTTATTACAACACTCAGAAGCCAGGCAATAGCATTTACTTTATAAACTTATAGCACTGGGGAGCACCTGTTGTTGTAAATGTGTCCTTAGGAGACACTATTTGATGCTTTGAATCTAGCGTTGTTGTACCTTGAAATATGTTGAGGTGTTGTGACCAGGTTAGTGTTCTGCTACAGTAATTTGTAATCAGCCCAAACGCTGAAGAATGTTGTTTGCTTTTTTAGTTTATGTGAGGGGTTTGTCGTGTATTTTATTGCCCCATCCATCTACTTTAAAAAAGGATGCAGGGATACAAGCATACCACTGTCGTCACCTACAGAACTTCTGTAGGTGACCTTAGGAAAACACTGTACAAAGTCCAGTATTCTGTTTTACAAAAGGAAACAGACTGTCATGATTTACTATGCTTTTTTACAGAAAAGCATAGTAAATCAGCTGAAAGCAGACATCCAGAACAGAAAGTGGGTGTTCCCATCATCTGATGTCACTGTGATGTCACAAAGGGGTGGGGCATGTGTGGGAGAGGGGGTGGGGTGGGTGGAGTTATGGGTGATGCAAGGGGCGTGACCTTAGTCCGGTTTTAGCCACAAAGAAATCTGGCAACCCTAGTAACCAGTGTCATTCCTGAGAAACTCAGTGTCACCCTATTCCTATTTTATTTTTATACAGTATTCTCTGTTCTGTTTGCTTTAGTTATTGTTCATGTGAAATTTTGTCAGGCTTGCCCTTTGACTGTTCTTTGAATACTCTGTGCTTAGCTTCCTGAAAAGTTTGACCCCTTGAGCCAAATTGAGGCTGATGTCACTTACTGTCCCCGATAAAGCCGTCTTATGGCACATTGTAACTTCCTAGTGAGGTATAACATCATGGTTGCTACTCAACCAATTTGCCATTAAACTGATGATTCTGTAGTTCTAGTCACATCTGGTTCTTTCAACATGATCATTTCAGGGCTTGCATCTTCTTCCTGGGGGTTCTTGACACTGACCACTGGCTGGAACTATCAGAGTACTGGATAAGAAAAAATAATTATGTGCATGCACTGCTACCACCCTTTGAACCAACAGAGCCAATCAAGTTACAGCTTTTCAGCTCACAAATTTTAAGCAAAAGAAGACTCTAATGGTATAAGGAAGAAGTGCAACTTAGGAAGTGAGTGAAGAGTGCAGGCATGAGAGCAAATGCCAGTACTGATTGAGTTGTTGGTGGCACCCTGTTACCCTTTCAGAGTTACAGTGCTCCTATTCAACAGATAAGTGCTAATACTGGGGTGTAATACTGAAAAATAAGTGTCTGCTACAAGTGTTTGCTTGCGACACACTTGCTCACTGCCATTGTTCGAAAAAGTAAGTGCTCAAATTCCCTGTATCCCATCACCTGTACCTACGTAGCTCTCATAGGTTCATAGATTAGTACTAAGCCAACTGCCCTTGTGAGCCATTTTAAGCCTAGCCAATTATCCCTTGTGAGACTCAAACCCTGCACCTTGTGTTTGTAAGGCAAACACCTTAACAATTAGGCCACCCTCCCAACTCCCTCCCAAACCCTAACATTTCCCTCTCATTCCTTAAACCTAAGACTCCTTTTCTGCTTCCTAAGCCTAAGACTCCCTTCCTGCTTCTTAACCTTAAAACTTCCTTCCCACTCCCTAGACCTAAAACTCCCTTCCCGCACCCTAACCTTAAAACTCCCTTCCTGCACCCTAAACCTAAAACTCCCCTCCTGATCTCTAAACCTAAAGCTCCCCTTCCCTAATCTACACTCCCACTCCTTCCCCAACCACTTGCCCAAACTTCTATTCAAGTTTGAGTGCAAGCAGCAGCCTACATGAGCATTAGGGTGCTCGAGTATCTGGTCTCAGAACAGTGGTCTTTGAGTGCTTGGAACTCAAACGCTTATAGCATTCCCCAGCATAATCAGATTTAATATTCTGATGTCATGAATAAACAAAATGTCTAAATTCAAACAAGCAGCTAGAAGTGCCAGTAATAATGTTGTTTCTAGTACAAGCACAGTTTATCTGAGTACAAATGTATCTGAATTTCTTACAGTGCGTAAGACTGAAGGAAAAATATTAAGAGCAAGTGAATAAATATTAAAGGTTCCAGAACTGATACTTACTTCATAATATTGCAAGCGTGGTTCATTTTCCTTTGAATTTAGTCCTTAGGTGTACAACATGAGTGAAAAAAGCATGTTCCCTTTGGTGATTATAGATTTGGTGGTCACAGTCAATTCAGTAACTGCCTCACACAGAATAATCAAAACCGAGGAATTCACAGAAGAGGCTTTATTACTTTTTGCTTTGATAAAGTGAAAAATACTCCAATGATTAAGGAAGGAAATTCAAGTTCATACCTCACACAGCTGTATGCCATGTGTCATATACAAGTCATTATTTTATTTATAGATTGATTTCTACATATTTCAGTTCACGGGAACACTATGCGTGATTCATAGTTCCCTTACTTCCCAGTTAACTTTTTCCTCCATTTTTTTAAATGCTTGTAAGTTCTGTCTTCCTTCCAAGTTGCTGTTGTTGTCAGTGGTTGGTCTAAGACTGAGAAATTGTAGCATATTATAATGGGACTTGTTGGAATACCATGTGGGTATTCTGTCACTCTTTGTTGATAGTATGTTTAGTCCAGATAGTATATTCTGATATAAAATGCTGATGTGATTTAATTAAAAAACTATCTAAATGAGAAGATGTCTAGACTTGTCACCTTCGTAGGATAGACTGAAAGTTACTGGCTCAGAGTGAGATACTTCAGTTTCTGAAAAAACAAAGCGCTACAAAGTCTGATATAAAGGAACTGTGTTTTGTTTTTATGCAAGGACAGGATCTAATTCCTCTCTGGGTTTCTCAGTTTCTTTTCTACTATCTGACTTCCATATCATACTGTCATTATCTGTTTATTTCTGTGCTATACTTAAGATGCATACATTTTTGTTAACAATGAATAGATTGAAAAGTATGATTCCTTCACTGGTTGAATATGAATAAACTACGTCTCACACTGTGAGTCATACAGTTGTCACAATAAATGATGTTAAATTCTACAAGTTTTCAAGCAGGCAGATGACTGTTGGTGCATTTCCCAGAAAGATAAATCATTTCCTTAAAATGCTAAGAAATTACTGCAATATAAAAGGAATGTAACATCAGAAGGTACTGTGAAACAAAACATCGGGGCAGTTTTTCAGGACATACAGCCAAAAAGCTATGCAATTAAAGGAATCCCTCAGGCATTTGCAAAACCTGTTCAAAATGAATTTGATGAAATCACTGAATCTTGAAGCCCCTCTTATTTAATAGCAGTGGGTGGCAAACCTTTTACAGAGGAAGAGTTTATCAAGCAAATGTACAAACGAGGAGCTGAGAAAATGCACCTAATAAAGCTAATAAACTGTTGTTGATTTTTAGCAATACGTTTGTAATAGCAGAGTGAGTAGAAGAGCAGAAGACTAGGGTGATAACTTCATGACATAATTTAAATGTTGTGCCTAGACTTTGTATACTTTTTTGTATTTCTTTGGATGGGAATCATGATATCACAGAGAGAGGGTTCAGTTGCTAGTATCCATTTGTGATATCGACAAATCATTCAGCACTTCAGGGGAACTGACAAGCAGGTCTGTATAGTATGAGTGATACCACTACAATACTGGCAGATCTGAGAGGGTTAGGCTTGATAAGGAAGGAAATATGACTGAAAAAATGTTAAGCTGTCTGCCATATTTATCAGCCAAGTAAATCAATGGGCCTGTGAAAATCTATTGGATTAACCTATATAATCCATCAACATTCCCATTGTGGAAAGAAAATAGACTTCAAAGATGTTATGAATGTTGCTGTGTCACTTGTAAATTTCCTGTCTTCACTTGCACTCAACTACAGACATAAGATATGTCAGTCATGGTGGAGTTATCATAGCATTTTTATAAATTTATATTGAGTGACACCTTCATGGCTGAAAAAGGCAGGCCTATGAAACAACATTCTGATAACCAATGGCTATGGAAGCTAACATTTCTAACAGCTCTGAATCAGCATACAAATGAACCGAATGTTAAATTGCAGCGTAAAGGAAATCTAGTCCGAGGGTTGTATAGCTGTATTAAAGGAATTCAAAATAAAGTTGCCATAATTTAGTAATCAGTTTGCTGGGACAAATTTGTTAATTTTTCTTCTTGTTGAACTGTGCAGTATAAATAAACTCTTGCCATGGAATTTTCTGGGGAAATGGCAATGCAGAAGATCGCATGGCTACAGCAGCGGGTATCTGACAGACTCGAATATTTCTACCTACTTGCTGATGATGGTCTTATAGAAGTCTTTGGTTGATGTCAGCATCAAATTTTCCCCAAGTGGAGCCTGCGATTTTGTTTTCACCATTTGTTGTGAAAGTTTTCAGACTTGATGACAAAATATGTCAAATTACAGACACAGTAAACAGACTGGACAGAACCACATTTTTCACTAACATAGCAGCCAGAAAGGCAAGACATAACCATGTGTACTTAATGCAATACACATTCATAATACAGGTATTATACACACACACACACACACACACACACACACATATATATATATATATATATATATATATATATATATATATATATATATATATATATATATGTTGATGGGAGAAAAAGCACAGGAGTTCAAAGAAATACTCAGAGCTGTATCATCCCAGGAAGAAGAGGAAACAGCTGGAGTTGAAGAAGAATGATGGCACCTCAAAACAGCACGGCTAAGGGCTACAGAACAGATATGCATCTGAGCCAGGTATGGAAATAAGGTACATAAGGAAAGCTGGTGGTAGAATGCAGAAGTCCAGGAAGTCATCAAAAGAAAGGACAAGTGCAGGAAAAAGTGGGAGATAGAAAAAATGGACCAGGCTAACAAAGAAGCTAAGAAAGAAGCAGCAGTAGCAAAGAACAAGGCATCCGAGGCACTCTACTAGCTTCTGGAAAGTGATTAAGTAGATGGAACACGGAAACTCTATCAGATTGCAGGCAAAGCTAGAAAGATAAAGAAGACATTCATCAGACAACCTTCATAAGGGATGCCAGTAACAACCTGCTCCCAGTCTCAGGACATCAAAGGCAGATGGAAAGACAAAAACTCCACAGAAGCTACTGCCCCGATACTGCCTATGATGAAAGAAGAACAGGATCCAACCTTAGAAGAAGTAAAAACAGCACTAAGGAAAATTAAGTCAGGGAAAGCAGCAGGCTTAGGTGAATTCACAGCAGATATGTTCAAGATGTTGGGAGAGTTAGGGAAGAAATGGTTCCAGAGAGTACTCATAGTATGGAGAGAAAAATGTATCCCAGATGACTGAAAAATAAGTATTCTAGTATCACTGTGCAAAAACAAAGGGGACATTTACAGCTGTGGGCAGCACAACCAACCTGATGTTTGCAGTGAGAAAGATAGTGTTAACGAAGCTAGACATGACGAGGAATGAGTCCAACTGGACATTCTTAGACTTGGAGAAAGCATGACAGAGTCCCAAGAAAGCTGACTTGGGCAGTCCTGTGATGGTTTGAAGTCCCAGAAACATCAGTAGAATACATGCAGGCTATGTACAAGGACCCAATGGTACAAGCGCAAACAATGTTCAAACTTCCAGGAGGAATTCCCAATGAGACTGGGTGTGCAACAGGGTTCAGCTCTGAGTCCACTGCTGTTCATACTGTTGATGGACTGTATTAGCAGGATTCATGCTAAGTTACTGAATGATTTGAATGTTGATTAACAAAACACAGATATTCAAAACATTGCAAAAAAAAAAACATCTTTCCCTCCATGTGGAGATATGTGCCTTCCCCACACTCCCTATTAATTTTATTTACTAACTCTGAGATTGCACTACAGTGGTGAAAGGGCCAATTCCCTGATCCCCACTGTACCAGTATCGCACACTGTGCCAGTATCACACATTGTAGGCTTCCTGTTTATCCCTATATGTTAACATTTTCAACATCAACATTTTGGTTTCGACACTGTGTCTCTCAACATTTACAACTGTTGAATATTGTCATGTATTCCATTAGCAAACAGATTTGAGGGGACAGATCAACAAAGCTCCTTTATGTAGGTGATGCAGCATTACCAGCAGACTCCTAACAAGAACTTCAGCAAATGATAGGTGAATGGAATGCAAAACTGAAGGCACATGGGATGAAACTGAGTACAGATAAAACAGCTGTAATGCCACCAAAGGGGAAAATCAGAAAGAGATCAAAACTGAGACAGAACGGAAAAATAGTGGAAAAGGTTAACAGCTTTAAGTATCTGGGAGGGATGGTTTAGGAGATGTGAAGTCTGAATGAGGAGGTCAAAGCTAGAATAAGAGAGGTTGCAGCCAGCTGGCACAGGGTGTCAGGTGTAGTATGTGACAGAAGAATGCCAAAGAAGCTGAAATGTAAGGTGTACAAAACAGTAGTGCTACCTGCACAACTGTATGGTACAGAAACCTGGGCAGTGAGACAGAGCAGGTGAAGGTGATGGAGATGAAGTGTCTTGGATGGGTGGTAGGATGCACACTGTGGGACAGATGGAGAACAAAGGACATCAGAGCAGAAGCACAAGTAGCTCCAATTGCATAAAAGGACAAAGGGAACAGATTACTGCGGTTTCAGCACATGTGAAAGTAAGCAGAAGATGATCTGGGGAAGAAGATTTGAGACACAGAGGAAGAAAGCAAGAGGAAATGAGGGGATAGATTGTGTAAGAGAAGACCTGTGGCAGTCAGGCATGACTATTGAAAAAGGTAGGTGAGTGGCCCTGAATTTGGAGAGATGGCAACACCCTAACCCCATGTAGAAAAATGGGAAGAAAGGGCTGATTATGATGTATATGGGACTCCTGAATTTGGTGGACACAGTAAATTGTTGACACCTGCTTGAATGACCACAGTTGATCGACATATGCAGATAGTCAACAAGTGTGCTAGACTGACAATCCCCGGGTGAGGGAATACTCCCTTTTTCCATTTTTTCCATGGATTGCGCAATCTCAGAATTACTATATATATATATATATATATATATATATATATATATATATATATATATATATATATAATTAGCAGGGGGCATCAGAGGGACTTGCCTCCCTGCAGAAAACAATGTCATTTTGTTTTTTTTGTTTGCATGTTGAGAGGATTTTCCTCATGCATGTGCAATTGACTGTTGAATTTTGAGTTGTTAACCTTTTGTGGTCGATGTTCTTGCCATTGATCTTTTGCTGTGTTGACCAAGGTAAGTAATCCCATATATATTATATATAGTTTACCTGCTACTGGTCGAATGTAGGTGAAACTGAAATCAACAATGCAGATGATCAACAGTTGCGTGATAACAGACAACCTTGGGGTTGGGGAATATATTCTTTCCCCAGGGGCTACGTGATCTCAGAGTTAGTATATATAATGCAGAAGCATGTCAACCTCTGCATTTTGACATTAGTGTGTCAATGTTAGCCACATCGACATTAATGTTCATTCAACAAATGTCACTAGATCCACACACACACACACACACACACACACACACACACACACACACACACATATATATATATATATATATATATATATATATCTCAGTCATTGCGATCCTAAGAAGTTACAAAATCATTCCATTTTAATGGCTTTTTAATTGTTGTTTCAAATCTTGATCTTGATGTGAAGTCTTTAGTAGCAAGTAAAGTCATAAGTTCATAGCTTAATAGGACGATACTAGGCTATTGGCCCAGAGGCTCTTATAAGCCTAGTCAAGAATTTCAACCATGTTGGCACAAAGTCAGCACATGTCTCATGTCTCCCCTGTCCAGCAGGGACACAAGTGGGATCCCAGAGGTGTATTTTCTGTTTCGTATCCAGTCATCCAGGTCCCCTTTAAAGAGGGCTAGTGAGGTACTCTGCTTGACATGGAAAGGGAGTGTATTCCACAGATGGGGGAGTCTTCGGGACAGATATTTATACAGCCAACAAGTTCTATTAATGTCACAGACCAGGTTGAGGCCTTGCATGTGGGTTGTGTGAGTGGAGTTTGATGGATATGCAGCAACTCCATCAAGGCTGGGTCTGAGATGGCCTTGAATGCCAGACACAGGTCACCTGTGAGAAGTCTGTATGAGACTGAGTAGAGGGACAGGGCTTTTAGCCTATCTGTATAGGATAGGTGTTTGAGACCCTGGAATTTCCTGGTCAGAAACATCTGTGGTCTCTCCAGCGGCTGCATGTGCTTGGTAAGGTACATGCTGAAGGGGGCATTTGTACTCGATAATAGGATTGATAAGGGAGGAGTACAGGGATGTTGTGACCTCCATGTTCCTGGATGAAATACCCTTATTTATGAGGTGGGCCATATAGAAAGCCTTCTGTATAACAGAGGCAACGTGGTGGTCAAAAATCAGGTTGCTATCAACCTGGGTGTCCAAGTCCTTCACGACTGATTGCATGCTTATAAAAGGTACTACTTTCTTGAGCCCCCAGTGGTTCAGCAGCCAGAACAATGATCATTATACTTTTAGAGATTACCATGCAATACTTGCATGTGAAATAAGGGCAAGATCATACACAGTTTGCAAGTAACTAAAGAAGCGTACACCTAAACAGGTACTTGAACCCTGTTCTCTCAGTTTAAAAGTCTGATGCCCTACCAACTGAGCTATCTAGGCTTTATAATTGGGTCAGCAGTCACTTTAGATAAGGCATCCCATTAAGGCACTTCACAAACCTTAGAGATTTCAGTTTTAGTAGTGACCAGCATATAGGCATGAGCAGGATAACTGCTGCTCTGGAACAGTCTCTCAAACTGACATATGAGTTATTTTGCGCTTTTTTTTATTCCGTGATATAATAAAAACATACAAGATGAAATGTGAAGTGTATGTCTCCAGAAATGCAAGTTTATTTAGTGCTTTCATCCCTAAGGAAAGGACTTCTTCAGAAAAAGTTCACCCAGCAACTTCCAACTTATGTAACACTGACTAAAATCCATAATTAGATAATAGGTAACCAGGCATTCAATATTACCATTTAAAGCAACATAGGTATGTTGATAAAGGAATAAAAAAATATTTCTTAGAGAACAATGATACATAATGGAAGAAGACATTTTAGCATCTAAAATGATAATAATAATACAACGACAAATAAATTATAATGCAAGGGCAGCTTTTAACTTTAAAATAGAACTGATGGACAGGGAGTCATTTAAGCCAGGGTATACTGTGGCATTCATCCCGAGCTGCCACTGTAACTCCTTTAACTCTAAGAAATCGTCTATCAGTCCGGACCTCTATGGTAGATCTACACGATCAATTATTATAAACTTAAAAGAATGATTTCCATGTTCTAAAATATGTCCAGATAAGAAGTGTTTTTTTTTTCTGTATGTCATAATTATGTTGGTAGAGTCTACTTCCCAGTATAGAAACACATACAATTTTTGCACAAGGCCAAGTAGACCACCCCCTTTGTACTACAATAATATTTTGTGCGTAATTTTATTATACCAAAATTTCCAAGTTTAACTTAATTTAGTTCAAGAATGAATTTGCACTGCGAGCAGTGCCCACATTTACTCATTCTTCCTATTTGGTAAGGGTTTTTGACCCTCTCCAACAGATTTTTGAAACATATCTCCTTTTTATAAACAATAAGTGGGGCTTCACCCAGTATTCTAACATAGTCAGGATCTATACCAAGAACATTCCAATTTTTCTGTATGATAGTTCTGATATAAAAAAAAAATGACTATTGTATGTTAAAACTAATGCTTCACAAACCTCGCCATTATCTGCATTACTACTTTTATTAATAGCTGTTAGACCTTCATTAACTCCCAGTAATGGTGTATAATGCCCACCTATTCTTTTTTCCTGAACTTCGCAAAAAATATTATCAAGAAAAAAGTCTGGATACCCCCTTCTTACCAGCATACTGTTCAAAATCTGACATTGATTTTGAAATTCTGCCACATCTGAAAACATATGGGCCAAACATACACATTGGCCCTTAACCAATGACTTTTCTTGATGAATGGGGTGCCAGCTATTGAAATGTAATAATGTATTAGAATAGGGAGGCTTTCTGGAAATTATAAAATCAATTTGTCTTTCATTTTATTTTTTATGATAGTAATCTCTAGATAATTGACCTGTTCAGTACACAGAGTTATAGTGAACTTTAAGAAGTCAGTAGTATTATGAATGTATTCAAGGAATCATTCGAGTCTCTCCCTGGTGACGGTCCAAAAAAAGATGATGTCATCTAGGTACCACCCATATCAGGAACAACACTTCAAAAACATGGAATTAATTACATAATTGGTCTCCCAATAAGCAAGTACAATACTGGCAAATATGGAGGCACAAGCTGCTCCCATCGCAGCACCTTTCTTCTGTCTAAACAATTGCTGTTCAAACACAATGAAGTTATCTAGAACAACTTCCATCAATGACCTTACAGTAAGGATCCGGCCATGATCTAAATCAGCATTTTGGCATAAAAATGAGTAGAACCATTCAATTCCTGTGGTGTGCGGAATCACTGAAAAAAGTCTTTGACATCGATTGTAACAAAAATAATTTCATCTTTATACATGAGTGGAAACCTTAGTTAAGAAATCCCATGAATCTTTAAAGCAAAAGGGATGGCCATTCAATGGATTCTTAATCTGATGGTCAATAAATTTAGCAATCAGGAAAGCTTTTGAGGCCTTGGCATCAACACTTGGTCTAAATGGTGGAGCTTTTAAATCTTTGTGTATTTTCGGAACTCCAAAAACTGTGGGGTTCCTTGGATGTATAAATTTCAGGAAATTTTATTCAGGGGGGGATATTTTGTTATTAATAAGCAAATCTTCCAATAATAAATCAATTTTATGATAAGCAATATTCATTTCATTGATACTTGTTTCCTCATAGGTCTCAGTAAATAACAAAGTGAACATTTTGTTATTATAGTCATTGCTGTTCATGATTATCAAAGCGCATCCCTTATCGGGTTTCATAACCCTTAATTTTCTATTTTTACATATCATTTTTAATAATTAACAAGGGTCTTTACAATTTAACTGCTGGTGAAGTTGAATTATTAAAAATGATATGTGCATTTCTGCATTTACCTCCTACTGTGCCTCTAGGCATCCAATATTGCTTGTTCATATTTTTGTTTATAATTACAAAAGCATGATACATACAAGGTATGAGAATATTTTATCTTGAAGCATATATGATGACAAACACAAGTGTATTGATATTTTATCTCTGTCAATGAGTATTTGTTAGACCTGTAAGGTGATAACTTCAATTTTTTTAAAGCCTCAAGCCACACCCATTGAGAGTTAAAGGTACACACTCAAAAGAGCTGTACTGGAGGGAATGAGTTAAATGGTAATATGGAATGCCTGGTTACCTCTTATCTAATTATGGATTTTAGTCAGTGTTATATAAGCTGGAAGTTGCTGGGTGAATTTTATTCTGAAGAAGTCCTTTCTTTAGGGATAAAAGCACTAAATAAACTTCCATCTCTGGAGACATACACTTCAGTTTTCATCTTTTATCTTTTTATTAGTTCATGGTTTGTTTTTGTGGTTTTATTCTGTGATACCTTGTGTAGATAGCAGTCTTGTCTGGTGCAGGTGTCTTCAATTATCTCCGAGTCTCTGTCCATCTCTGGTTTCTATAACACTGGAATTTGATGTACTGTTTTGAATAACAGCAGCAGTTTCTTGTTACTCTAAGTATCAAAAAGATTTTGAATTCCTGCAACTTCTCCAGATAAGGTAGGAGATAGGGCTTTGATCTGCCATAATGTGACTTTTCCATCACCTGAGCTCTTTGCTAAGTGGATTTCACATTTTAATACTTTCTTTGGTTGAAGAAACACTGATGAGGTGGGCATCTCTGTCTTTATTTTCTTTCCCATTAACAATTGAACTGGGGACAAACCAGCTGGCCATAATGGAGTATTTCCACCCTTCAGTAGAGCCAGATAGCAATCTTGTCTTGAGCTAATAAAATACTTCTTATGCTTCTGACAGTTTGCATCGTGTTCTCAACTTGTCCATTAGACTGTGGATATCTTGGAGAATAAGTTATATGCTGAAACTCTCAGTCCTGCAAAAATAAACAAAAGCACTGAGAAACTGTGGACTGTTATCACATATTAATTGGTCAGGAATTTCATTATGTAAAAAAATGGATGCTTATTGAAAGTATTGAAAGCCTCAGAAAAAGTGCAGTCTCTGGAATAGCTAAATTTTAAGTGCAATTAGGGGTATGAATGAGTGTGTGTGTGTGTGTGTGTGTGTGTGTGTGTGTGTGCATGTACTGTCTTTGAAACTGTAGTAGCTTAAGGCATTCCCCTTTCTGTGAGTTCCATTGATCTTAGAGTTAGCATATATAAGTAGAAGTATTTGTCCTCATCCTCCGGTTCAGGGGTGCCGGGGGGGTGATATCCCCCATGTAAAATGCTTTTACATTTACATTTTTGTTGCTGTTATTTTCTGGAATCACAACTTAATTTTTGAACTGTCAGGACAAGCAGTATTTGGACTCACAGTTCTGAAAGGAAGCCGACAAAATTGATTTGAACAGCTTTACTAGAAAGGCTCGCCCAGACTCTGCTACACTTTTCTGTGAGGGAAATGTTAGTTTTCTTTTTATTTGTTGTATTTTGTATTACCTTATTGCCTTTTTCTATTTTGAATACTGTGATTTGTTTTCTTTACCTTGTGTTTTACTTGTATTCTGCTTTTAACTGCATATTAAAACTTGAAAAGAGACCACATCTCTGTCTCTTGTGAGTCAGGCAGAAATCAGAACAGATCAATTAAGGACTCACACATGATAGGACAGGTCAGTTAAGGTTAATCATTTGTGGACCGAGGGGTGGAGCTAGGAACTAAACCTTCTATTTAAGGGGTAAAATAAAACATTTCAGAGCTTTACTAGAAAGGCTCACCCAGACTCTGCTACACTTTGCTGTGAGGGAAATGTTAGCTTGCTTTTTATTTGTTGTATTTTGTATTACTTTATTGCCTTTTTCTATTTTGAATACTGTGATTTGTTTTCTTTACCTTGTGTTTTACTTGTATTCTGCTTTTAACTGCATATTAAAACTTGAAAAGAGATCACAGCTCTGTCTTTTGTGAGTCAGGCAGAAATTTTTTCCCCACCCTCCCACTGGTTACTGCTGTGTTCTTAAACACCACTGTCTTTCTAGTTGTTTGCCCCCTGTGTTAATTTGACCATATATCTCATTTCCTCTCTGCTTTTACTGGCTTGTGTGAGTAAGTGCAAAATTATCATTTTGTGAAATTACTCCCCTTCAGCTATTTAAATTTATTGGCCATCCTACTGTATTCCATAGTACCAGAATACAAAAGTGACCACCCCCTTTCAATCTATCTTGCTGTTTTAAAAATAGAGACTCTCCACTAAAACTTAACTTTTTAGACAGGTAAAACTTAAGTTACGTACTTTCACATCTAGCTCCTCTAGTGCACACTGCAGTGCTTAGGATAAACCATTTTTTTTCATCTTACCTTTAAGCATCCCTGTGACTAGCACTTGCTCTAAAACCTGCTGGAAAGCACTAGGAAGCCTTAAACTGATACAAACACTCAACTCTCCTTGTTAATAAGGAGAAATTAATCATAGGCACTAAACAGCCTATAATTGCAAAGTACCTTGCTAAGGTAAGGGAAAACAGCTCTTGTACATTATAAAAAAAAGCACCAAACCAGGCATGTCCAAGGGAGAGCTTCTGGTGATTTCTCCTGTCCACCTGGTGTATCTGGGCATACTGGGGCAATGCAGCAATTGCTTCATGTACACAGACAACCCTCTCCTCCTACCACCCAACACTACAACCTGTGAGAGATGCACTTACGTAGCCAAAATGGAAGCAAAGCTCTCTCCACCCAAGATTGTGCTAGTCAGTCAAGAGGAGAAGGTTAACACCTGCACTACACTTCAAGCAACACATAGCCCTTCTAAACCACACCACCAGCACCCTCACATAGCAACACTAAACCCTCATATGTGGAGACCCTTAACAGTAACCTGCCCAAGCAACAAAGACCTCCGAAGCTGAAATGCAAACACTAATCACAACCAAAGTGTCACATAGCTCACAACACCAGTGTACCACCCAACAACAGCCCCTAAGGCAAGACAATGTACCCAACACTTTAGTCATAGGTGACTCTATAGTCCGGCACACTGATGTCTCACTCACCAGGCTGAACAAGGAGAAAATTACAGTCAGCTGCCTGTTGGGTGCCAGGATCTGCCACATAATGCATGCACTCAAGTCACTCCACAACAAGTTCAAATATGACTTTGTCATTGTCCATGTTGGAGTGAATGACTTGAGACGTACCTCCCTGGACTACATGAAAAGAGACATGGAAGAGCTCTTGGATCATGTTGCCCAGGCAGGTATGACCCTAGCCCTGAGTAGCATCCTGCCTTTGCCCAGAATGATACCACAGTATAAGGACAAAATGATTGGCTTCAACAATTGGCTAAGCTTCTGATGTCATTCAAAGGGGATCCAGTATCTGTCTGCCTGGGACGACATGATCGACAGACCACGATGCTTTGCCAGAGATGGTCTGCACCTGTTGCTCCTGGGATTCAGGTTACTGGCTAAGGCTTTTGCCACCCCTATAGTGCCTTTTTAGGCAAAGTTCAAAGGACAAAACCACCACCGTAACAGGTACAAGCATGGTAATGCTAAAAGTTTAATCCTCAAAATGCACTCTCTCGAGGCACTCCTAAAATTAGAGAACATCGATATCTGTGCAGTAACTGAGACCTAGTTCAAGGCTCCAGAGAGCACCCCTGAAATACCAGGCTACAACTCTTACCACACTTTTCAGCCACCAAACCAGTACCAAAACACTAAAGGTGGAGGAGTGTCCATATTCACCAAGGATATTCACACCACCAGGCTAGTTGCCCAACACAATGCATCTGAAATTCTCCAGGTGCAACTAACACTAGATAAGACTGCAATCCAAATTGTAGCTTGCTACAGATCCCCTACCATGCCCCAAGATTCTCACTATACCTTTCTAAACATACTGGAAAATATTAAGATACAACCAAACACCCTAATA
Source organism: Protopterus annectens (assembly GCF_019279795.1). Taxonomy (NCBI): domain Eukaryota; kingdom Metazoa; phylum Chordata; order Ceratodontiformes; family Protopteridae; genus Protopterus; species Protopterus annectens. The sequence continues at coordinate 723,931,529 of NC_056744.1, forward strand.
CTGGGAGATTTCAACTACCCTGCCATTAAGTGGGAAATCTACTCATGTACAAACACTTTTGCCCAACGGTTCTTGGAATTCATAAATTCCAATGCCCTGGATCAACTAATCCATAGACCCACCAGGGGTTCCAATATCCTAGACCTGGTCATTACCAACATGGGAAATCGATGCTCCACACCTATGATCACCCCCTCACTGGTCAAGTCTGACCATAAGCTAATCACCCTTGGCATCCACATCCCTTACCCACTCCCCAGTAAGGAAACCTCCATAAAAAACTTCTCCAAATCCAACTTCATGCTACCCAAGTCAGAAGTGACAAACTTCATGGCACCCATCCAGACAGGAATTGAAAGTTCGACTGCTGAATCCTACACTAAGGCACTGTACGAGCACATCCACTCATGCCATCCCAAATAAAACCAAGATGCTCTCCTCCAAAAAATGTAAGCCAATCTGGTGGTCCCCTGCCATAAACAAACTTTACAACAAAAGGAAGAAACTGTTGCAGAAAAGAGGAAAATCCCAGGATGCAAAAAAACTCCCTTACCAGCCTCAGTAAGAAGCTGAGATCCCTCATAATATCCTGCAAAGCTAGTTATGAAAATAAAGGCCATGGAATGTATTATCATAGAACTTATAAACAAAGACATTGGCAACCTTCAAACACTGGACCCCACCCAGTTTGGGTTCGTGAAGGGCTGATCTTGTCTCCTGAACTTGATTGACTGCTTCAAATCAGCCTCCAGAGCCGTGGATGAGGGTAAGGCAGTCCACACAGCCTATCAGGACCTCGTCAAGACCTTTGACACCATTCCCCACTCTGGAACCATAGATAAACTTACTAAGCTGGGCATTAATCCCTATGTCACTCGATGGGTTGCCAACTGGCTTACTGACGGAATCCACACTGTGAAAGTAGTCGACTCCAAATTCATTTCCAGACAAGTGACAAGTGGAATACCTCAGGGTTCAGTCCTGAGACTGCTCTTGTTTGGCATCTACTTCTCTGAAGTACAAGCCAACACTAAGGGACTCTAGCCAACAAAGTTCGCAGATGACTGCAAACTGGGAGCCATTATTGAATCCTCAAATGATGTGGATATTCTACAAAAGGGCCTTACAGAAACAGATGCTTGGTGCCAGAGCCATGGGCTCAAGCTCAATGCCAATAAATGTATAGTTATCTCCTTTGGGAAAAAACATGTACCCATGAATTACCACATAGGTGGCAGTACATTAAACACCGAAAGTGTGATAAGACACTTAGGGACACAGGTTGACAGTGGTCTCACCTTCGATAACCACATTGCCACAATAGTCAGGAAATCCTTCTATGTGGCACACCTCATCACTAAGGGCTTTTTATCCAGAGAAAAGGAGGTCATTGTCCCACTGTACTCATCCCTCATTAGACCCATTATAGAATACAACGCCCCATTTGGTATGTACCTCTCAAGACATCTGCAACAACTGGAAAGGCCGAGAAATACCTCACTAAAAGAATCACAGGCCTAAAGCAGATGCCCTATGCTGACCATCTAAAAAAACTCCAGCTATAATTTGTCACATATCGCCTACTCAGAGGCGATCTCTGCTTAACATACAAGGCCATGTCAAACCCAGAGCTGTTGGACATGCTACACTTAAAGAAATCCCAATCCCTCAGAGCCACACACTCCAGGGATCTAAACCTTGTCATCACAATAAACAAAACATGTTGGAAGGATAGGTTCTTGACCCAGAGACTCCCCAGACTCTGGAACAGACTGCCCATACATGTCAAGCAGAGCGCCTTTTTGGCCATCTTCAGAATGAACCTTGATGATTGGATGGGAGATAGGAAGTTCACCCCAGGGATCACATCAGTCATCCTGCTAGACAGGGGTCTAGGGAAGTAAATATTGTGGGAAGAAATAGCCAGAGAATTGTTATGGCTAGGCTTGTATAGGCCCTAGGGCCGATAGCCTAGTAGCAACCTATGAACCTATGAAAACTGAATGTGAAGTTGTATCTGGAATTTGATAACGTCAAGATATTTTGAATAATTCTCAGCACAGATAAGATAGTGTCTTTGAAATGAAACAAATCAGTAGATAGTTTACTCCATGGCATGTCTGGTAATTCATGAGCACTCACATGGCCAGATCTGAAAAGGTGTACTCTTAGTGTGACTTACTCTGGTGTAAGACCTCTCTACAAAGCAGGCTTACACCTGAATAAGTCACTTACAATGAGACCTAGTCTTTTAGAAGTGGGCTCATAGTGTCTTTGGCATTGTTCTTATAAAATATATTGCAGGATTAACATTTTTTTATTATAATTTCTATTTGATGAGAAATACTAGGCCAAACTATTACACTGCATAACCTTTATTTACACTTAACAATGCCTGAGTTTTCCTTACTGAATTCTTTCCAGCATTTTCTTATGTGACTAGTTTAGCACAATTATTTTGTTTGATTTGAACAACATGGCATACAACACGTGAATTTCATCATGCAGTGTTTTGAAGGGTAGTGACATTTTTTTCGCCATCTTGTCAGTACCATATTTTCCAACATTTGCATTTTGAAGTCTTCTTTACTATTTTTAGTACAGTCTTGTAATCTTTCTTCTGACATCAGGAGATAAGGCACATATGTCAATTGTAAGTTATGGTCCAGAATGTCTTCCTTACATTCTTTGAGCTATGCCCCCAACAGGCAATCTGCACTGTGCATCTCTTTGCCTGGTTTGCACTCAATGTCAAATGAAATTGTCCATAGGTTCATAGGTATGTACTTGACTAACAACCACAGGAGGCCTTTTTAAGCCTAGCTATGCATCCCAAATCTCTGACAAGTTTTGGTACCCTTGCTAGTGTAAGCAGTGGCTTGGGCAATGAAACATTTACAAGCAGGTGCCCGAGAGATGAACCATTTACAGAATGCCTGTGTCCATAGATGCCAAAGTAGGAGTGAATTTCTGGTTCCCCATCCAGTTGTCAAAGTTACACTTGAATTGGGTTAAGGAGGAATTCTGCTTCATATAGATGGGGAGGCTGTTCCAGGGAAGGGGTAGTCTCTGGGATGCATACCTGTCTCTCCATGAGGTTCTGTTTATATGACAAGAATGGTTTAAGTCTTTAGAACAGGTAATTTTGGTGCTGTTTCTTTGTATCTTTTTTTTTTTTTTTTGAAGATATGTAGATTGTTGTTGTGAAAGCAGCATTCCCTGAAACCTCATATGTGCAACATGTGTTTGGCTTGCAAAATATGCTTTTGAACTGGTTTGTGGTTAGATTCACACAATCTTGTCTGCTGTAAATGTATTCATATAACTTTTCACACCCATAAACAATACCAAAGATCTCTTTTTTAATTTAGACACAATAACTCTAAGAATCAGACATTATTCTGGAGCCATAAGCAAGAGGTTGCTCTTACTAGAAAGGTATTCAGTCCTGTTCGGATGTTTGAGATATGAATGGTTAAAAATATAATATGCTGCATCATATTGACATGTTTTGCTTGTACCAGTGGATGTGAATCTTTCAGTTAAATTATTTTACACCGGTAATGGTTTGCACTGATGTGGGTGTTCTATGTAAGATTACACAAAGTGGGATAAGGGAATTTGCTTTTTCCCCACTATAACGCAGTGTTAGAGTTGATATATTTAAAGTAGTGGGGATGGGGTGTAGGAAGGCTTGCTCCTCTGTAAAAAAAAACAAAACAAAACAGTTTTATTTATTTATCTTTTATCTTTTTATAACTTTCTCTGATTCAGTACTGTTTGATGTAGTGAATTTTGCTATATTGCAAAGCCAAATTATTGAAAACTGATCTTGCAATATAGGGACAAAGTATTGTCCAAGTAACCCAGTAACTGACAGTCTATAACACCAGATGCCATTATGACAATACAACTGAATTGTTCACATCATACCATAATGTTGGAGATTCAGTGACCAACTACTTGAGAAATGAAACCCTTATTTTAGGGATTTTTCCACTGCTATAGTATGTCCTATTTGGCAACTTCTTTAATGGACATTTCAAAAAGGTCTGGTATGAATTTTGATTGCTATTGCACCATATACAGAAATGCAAATGTTTGTCAGAAAGTTGGTCCATGTGGAGAACCATCCTGACCATTTCAGAATCTGGCTGAATGCCATGGTCTACTTAAATCATATCCATATATTTGATGCTTGTCACACATAGCCCGCATTGGTTCTTGTTTAGCTTTAGGTTATTGTGTATCAATTGGGCACTCATCCATTTTAGTCTCATGTCAAGTTGTTCTTTGAATTTAACATATACTAGGACATCATTAATAATGATCAAGACACCCCAGGCCTTCAGCAGTCTGCACCACAGACCTCTGAAACATCTCTGGCACTGAAAAAATTCCAAAAGGCATATGCAGAAATTTATATTTTCCCAGTAAGTTACTGAAGGCACCATAAACATATTCCAAAGTGTCACAAAAATGTATAACAAAACAAAGCATCTGTGATCCCAGAGCTCTCAAATTCTTTAATAATAAATATGAAGATAGAACTTTCATCTTCTAAGTACAAGACTTCCTCAGAATCATACCATGCTCATTTAAACACACACACAAAAAAAAAAAATTGTCAAATGACACAATCCCAATCAGCAGACATTCAGCATTCCTGCCTGTGAAACATAATGTGTTTAGAATTTCAAATATATCAGTTACAAACCATCACTTGTAAAATCCATCCTCACCGCCTTTTCCCATTTTGCACATGGGGTTGGGGTGTCACTTCAGCAGTGACAATCATCTCAAACCAAAGTTTTACACCGCTGGGTGGCTAGCCCTGCCAAGGTAATTCATTCATACACTCACTCGCACACACACTTATAAAATCTAATTCAAATATAAACACAAAAATAGAAAAATTGTAATAAAATTGTATACAGTGCAACACAATAAAGAGATGAAGGCCATTATAATTTTCCTGCTCTCAGTCTTAGCACACTACTTATGCTATCAGATTCATTCAGACCATCAGGGGGAGCAGCATTTAATTGTAACTGCCAGAAGAGTTTATGGTACTCTAAGCAAGTTTTCCAGCTACCCTTCACAGTGTCTGTTTCAACACTGTGTATAAATAAAAATAAAAACTTTTTAAAAGTCTTGCAGGCCTTGACATGTTTGCTTAAGGCATCATTGTTTCTATCTTTATATATATTATGTTGGTATTCATTTATCCTTTCCTGAAGGGTATGCTTAATTTTACCTGTATAAACTGTGTCATATGACATGCAAGTAGAGAAGTAAACCTTATTGCTAGACCCACAATTAATGCTACAACACTTAATCCAATGTCTAACTCTTTCAGGTAGATTGTCTTTGTTGCCATTATTAATATAACTGCACTGATTACATATACTGCATTTTCTATACCTGTGTAGTAATGGTTAACTTTCTTACTCACATTGTATTTGTTTTCCAATAACTGTTTAATGCTGTTACAGTTTTGTATATAAACTCTGGTGAATCCCCCAAAAGGACTTCAAGGTTCTCAAAATGGGATATAGTGCTCCAGTTATTTGAAATGATACATTTCACACCTTTCACATCATTGCTGAAAGTTAAAACCATAGCTTTGCCAAAGTCCACCTTCTATTGTGGTAAAACTCAATTCATTCTCTGTAGATTTTAATATTGGCATAAATCTTTTTCCTTCCTGCATGTCCTTCTTAATTGTGTTTAAGCTTTCTTCTGGGTAGCCCCATTTACAAAAATAACCTAACTAATAACTCCAATTCTTTAAAAAAATAGTTAAATACCATTCTTGAAAGCTGCACCATTTACTCCTTTAGCAAACTAAACTGAGGTAAGAATTATAGAAGGCTTTTTTAAAGTATTTAAAGAGCAGCAACCCATAAATTCATTTTAAAGAAATAAGACCATCCAAGTAGCAAATCTTGTCCAAAGAAAAACTGTGTGCAAATTTTAAAAAGGTGGTAGTATGTTTTAAGAAACTCAAAAACATCTTGGAATAGTACAACTGAACCATTCCATAATATAAAGGTATCATCAAGGTAAATGTAATAACCCATACACTGATCTTTGTAAACAGAACTGAACAAAAAATACTTCTCCCAGAACCAGAGAACCAAATTAGCACATATGGGGACACAAGTGACGCCCATAGGAAACCTACTAGTATGATGGTATTACATGTCATAAAATGTTACAAAATTCAATGTAAAACAAAATACGTAGCTTCTTCCCATCATAACTATTTCTCTAGTTGTGAGTACCTAATGTTCTAGCTGGACCTCCTTAAGCCATTGGCATCCCTAGTCATTAGGTATAATAGACGAAAGATCCTTAATGTCAACAGTGACAAAAATCAACTCAGATAAAAATTCGACCTTCTTGATGAAACTTAAAAAGCACAAGGAATTTTTTAAAAATATATGCATATTTATCAAGCTTACCCTTTAGTTTACTGTGAATCTATTTGACAAGTAGTTTGGTTATCGCACTGATGGCTGTGATGATAGGTCAAAAGGATTTTCATCTACTTGCTTGTGGGCTTTCAGGGTTCCAAATGCACTTGAGATACTGAACTTTTCCCTTTTAAAATAGTTGTATAAAGTGATATAAATGCCACCCTCCAGAAAGAACTCCTCTAAACATAAATCAGTCTTTCTGTATGCCACATTAACCTCATGGATAGATGCATCATTGTAAGTGTTGGTGTCATTCAATATATTTAACAGCCTGGCAACATAATCAACAGTTTGCATGACCATAACACTCCCACCTTTCTAATGGACCTGTTGGTTGATAGTGTTTTTTTTCCTCCAAATTATAAAAAAAACAAAAACTTTACCATGCTTAATCTTGTGAAACATCATAATGTAAGCTTTGCACTTTTCTTAAACAAGTGTAGCACTGGATTTAAAACGGATTCAAAATAATCTTCCTTTCCTCCTTTATGTTGTGTATTAACATTCATACTTCCTTCATTATTTTTAAAATTAAAATCAAATTCAAGTATATTAGAGTTTCAAAATGTTGAATATAACAGGTGGTATGAATTTGAATATAACAATTGGTATGAATGTTAGACTCCTTTGAAAATGTTTATAATGGAAGTCAGTTATTACAAGGGAAGTGCAATTAAAAAATGTTAAAGTTGTTTTTGCTAAAAATGTTCATGGTACCTGGCAAAACATAGTCCATATGGATGATGAAATGTTGGCATAATTCATTGAAGATGGGGAATCCTGTGTCATCTCTAAACCTAGAACTAGATCATAGGTTAGTTCTGTTGTTCCTTCTTCCCCATCCCATTTCTTCTGGAGCAGGTTTGATAATTATCACTCTTTCTCTGCTATGTAAATACTGAATTGTTCACTACCTGTGTCTTCTTTCATTCATTTTCTATTCTATTTGATTGTCTCAGGGGAGGGAACTCCAAAAGGTCACGGGGATCAACTTTGCTTTCTCTCAAGCTTACTGAATGGTGTTGTTCATCCATGTTAATTTACTGTTGTGGTCAGTAAAAATTTGTATTGCTCTTGGGGTTACTTAGGCAATGGGTAAGACACCCCATACTTGTGGGCCTTGCTTGATTTTACATGATTATTCACCTTATAGAAAACATTCAGATAAGAATTCATGTATCTCTCAAATAGCAGATCCTCTGTGATGGCCTTGTTTAAAACCACAAATATCATCATTAAGTCTAGTTAATTGCTGGTCATTCTCCTTAATTAGTATACCCATTAAATGAAAGTCAAACTAGCCAAATGAATTATTTAAACCCTTGTAGAGAATATAATTATGTCTAATCTCCGTGAAATAAATGTCCAGACTCTCAAATCTTTGAGAATCGGTTTGTTCTTCAAACATTCCTGAAAAAGTTGTCTAGTTCTGTCAAATGTTAGTTTATTAGTTGTTTCTCCATTTTATCAGTTAAACAAAACAATTAATTGTCTTCATACCATGGTGTATTATGAAACCCCATGTCCAACTGTAGCCATTGTTTGAGCTTAGGTAGTTTAGATAGTGTGAATTCCCCACTTTCCCCCATTTTAGCCACATTGGTATTACAATTTGACCCATTGTTGTAGTCCAGATTCTTTCCTCTGGGATTGTTGTTTACCAATCTGCATTTTTCAGTGTCATTAAAATGTTGATTAAGTTGGTGAAACAACAGATTAAAGTTCCTAGCCATGGAAGAAACATCATTGTTACACTCTGTAACAGGTTGAAGATCCTTGAAGAACTCCTATGAAAACATACTGGAGCCTAATGGATAAAAAATGCCAGGAACTCTAAAAATAATTCACACTTCAGCAATGCCAAGAAAACTTATAATAAAACAAAAGCCATTGCTGATTTGAAAAAAAATACTCTTCAATAATAAATGTGGATTTAATGCTTTTGCTTCTTTTCTAGCTACTGCACCTTTCAACATTAATAGCACTACTTTAACACATGATTAATTTACTGCAAAATTTTTACTAGTACCTGATTTATATGTCTATCACCCACTCTTCTTTACATTTACATCATATGGTGTAAATACACTTATCCAAAGAATATTCTAAGGAGCATTATATTCACAAAATTAACACAACTCTCATTTTATATGCCGTGCTTAATGAAACAGTTATATATCTAATGGCAATCTATTTGTTATTATATGTAGAGTTATGATTATATAATTTATAAATATCTGTCTTTGTATAATACTCCTTCTCATATTCTTATGTATGATATGTACATTTATAGCTTATTACTATATTTTTTGTTAGGATATTAGTCTAATTTCTTGGAGCTTTTCTCCCTGGGTCTTCACTAAAAATGGTAATTTTGCATTTGCCCAGTCAGAACATCCTGTTAAACAGATGCTAATAAATAAATAAATCATGTTCACAAACAGGTTTGTATCAATGAAGGAACTGTTTAAGTTAGATCAAGATTTGTTTGACCCAGGTCAGTGACTAATTATTCAATGGTTTTATTTTCATCAAACACTTGCAAAGCATTTTTCTAACCTTTGTTCTTTTCTCTAGACTTTCAAACTTGAGAAAAACGGTCAGCAGTCAACATTTTTTGCATTTTCTGTATATAATATATACGGGTCTACTTTATATGACCTAACTTTCATTTGACTGAAATTCATTTGACCAAAACCATATAACCTAAAGTTCAAAATACTGAAAACTCACTTGACTGAAACTTATAACACCGACACCTTACATTGTTAGATTTCAACATAGTAGTGGCAGTGTGTAGACTACTGTAAGGTAAGTAAAAGCTATATGCCCTTTTCCCCACTGTAGTGCGATACTGGTGTTAGTATATATAGTTATGGGGTGGTGTGGGGGGCACAGCCCCCGACATTGGGGAGTGTGGGGGCATAGCCCCCCCCATCTAGTTTGGTTTTATATCATCTGGTTTCTGATAAGAAGGTATATAATTAGTTTTTAAGTTCTGGAAAGTGTTAGTAATTGGTGTTATAAGTGTGCATGTCTATAGTTTGTAATTTAGTGTGTTGAAATGTAGCATTGTAAGGTGTTGGTGTTACACGTTTCAGTCAAGTGAGTTTTCAGTATTATGAACTTTAGGTTATATGATCTCGGTCAAATGAATGTCAATCACATGAAAGTTAGGTCATATGAAGTAGACCCATATATATATATATATATATATATATATATATATATATATATATATAAATAAAACATGTATTATCATGCTAATGACAACACCTTGAACAAGATGGCACTTGCTGAATGGCACATTTTTCAGTTTTTTAACTGAGCAGTTATGATTAACTAAACATTTTGTTTCTTTGTTGCCATAAAGTCTGAAGCATTTTTGCATTATATTAAGCCCCCAGTAGAATCATTCTGCCTATTATTAATAGATTTACGATTCGTGTTTAACTTTACATACATCCAGAGCCACGGTTAGCTCCTTTAGTCGAATACTAGTTAGCTCTTCCACTCTGCACACCTTCACAGCTTTGTGTAAAGTTAATTCAGATGGCAACAGTAGTTTACATTTCACTTTTATCATATTTAATACCCCAATTTCTGTCATTCAGCAATGACTCAGGCAGCTTCTGAAACTCACAGACTGTATGTATTATTTCAGTTACCTAGACATAAATAGAAATGTGTGAACCCCAGTTTCTAATGCAAAATAAATAACAAATATGGCAATTCTTCTTGGGATCACAATAATGCTTAACCTTGATGTTTTGTAACAGCTAAGTCAGTTTGCTGCTCTGTAGTAAGATTAAACATTTTGAATTATCTTTAGCTAAGGGAAGAAAAATAGCAATTTATATTTCCTTATCTTCAGTTATAGCAAATGCAATAATATGAAGAACATGTTTCTACAACATTTTTTCTAGTTTTCGGCAATGTATTAATACTGCTTCTAGTGAAAGTGATGGATGCTGTGAAGACATTTCTTACCACAGTGTTAGAATGAAAATAGTGCCCAAGTTTGCTTGCTATGATGAGCTTTTAAAGATAAATAACTGTTTTCTCTACATAAATGCTGCAGTAGCCGTTGGTTATTTGGGTTATATCCTGCTCAGGATACAACAACTGACCTGTCTTCAAAAATATCTAGCTCCCTCCCACACATTTTTTATTTTTATTTATTTATTTATTTATATTTGTTGACCGGGAGTGTCCGACTGGACTTAGGTCCATTTTCAGCGGAGGCCCGGGGAGAAAAGCTCCACAGTTAAAATAAACAGACAGTAGTTACATTGGATTACATAGCGATTAACAATTTACATAGCAATTATTTACAACATATTTACAGATGAAGAACATAGTACATCAGTAGACAACTAGAATCTTTATCTGTGAAGTACATAACAGACATTAACAAATGTTAAAATAAGAAGTTCCTGCTGTATAAGTACTAGGCTTATGAGCATCTGAGCTTGCTATAATCAAGGTAGTTAGTGGAGTGGAAAGAAAGGTAGTGGTTGGATGGGGTGGGTGATATTAGAGTGGGAGTTGCAATGGCATAGCCAGCATGTTTTTACGTGCGCTTTTAGTAAAGTTTTGAAGTGGGTGCATGATGGTATGGAGGTAATTGTGGGTGGGAGGGAGTTCCATAATTTGGCTATGGTGCAAGAGAATAGTGCCTCACCAGCAGAGTTATTGGCTTTAGTGATCTGCAAGTGATTTTTGTTGCTGGATCTTAGTAGTCTGGTGGTGCAATAGGGTTGGAGTAGATTCTGGAGGGATGGGACATTTAATGGATGGTTTACTAGTTTGTGGGTGAGTGAGAGTTGATACCATTGAAGGAGGTGAGGGAGTTCAAGCCAGCCCAGTTCAGCAAGTGAGAGACAGTGGTGACTACGGTAGGATGCCCCTGTGGTGAATTTGGCAATTTTGTTGTAGCAGGACTCTAGCTTGTTTAGATTGCATTGCCTTAGGTTGGTATATATTGGAGAGGCATAAAGTAGGGTGGAGATAAGGTGGGAATTTGCTATTGAAATCTTTGCTGCTTTGGTGAGAAGATGCTTATTTCTGTATAACGCTCCTAGTTTTTTGTGGACTTTTTTTATGGTCATGGATATGTGAATGTCAAATTTTAGTTTATTGTCTATTTCTACTCCTAGCAATTTGGTGTGTTCAGTTGGGTATATAGTGGTGTTGTCTTTTGCTGTGATGTTAAAGTGAGAGTTGTTTTGAGTATGTTTGGTGGGTTGGAAGATGAGTAGTTTAGTTTTGTTTGGGTTGAGTATTAATTGGGAATCGGATAACCAAGTTTCAACAGAGGAAAAGGCTTCCTGTGTGACTTTTTGCATTTTGGGTAGGGACTGGGCTGAGCAGATGATGGTCGAGTCATCTCGAGATTGTATGAGTGTGCCATGTGTGGTGGCAGAGGCTAGATTATTTGTGAAAACAGAGAAGAGTAGGGGTCCAAGGATGGATCCTTGGGAACCCCTATGGAGACAGGTAGTTGGGGAGATATGTCATTCTGCCATACAATGGATTGTTGGCGGTCAGACAGGTAACTCTGAAACCAGTTGGTGACTGATTGTGAGAAGGATAGGTTATTGAGGACAGAGATAAGTTGTTTGTGTGGGACCATGTCAAATGCTTTAGATAGGCCTAGGAAAGTAGCAGAGGAGAGATAGCCATTGTTTTATGCTGAAGGATAGTGTTAGTAAAGGAGAGTAAGGCAGTGGTGGTGCTATGGTTTGGTCGGAAACCATGCTGAGTATTGGAAAGGAGGTTGTTAGTAAGGAGGTAGTCTTTGACCTGAGAGTGTATGCATCTCTCTAGTATTTTGGAGAGTGGAGAGAGAATAGCTATGGGGTGGTAATTGGTTAGTTCTGTGGAGGGTCCGCCTTTGTGGAGGGGAATTATATGTGATACTTTCCACAGTGTGGGAACATAACTTTCTGACAGAGATTGGTTAATCAAGATGGATACTGGGTAGGCCAGAGCATCAGCTGCGATTTGTAGGTATTCACTTGGGAGGTTGTCTGCTGTTAATTTGGTGGGTTTAAGTTTAGTTAGGAGTTTTTTTATGTTGGAGATAGGTACAGGAGAAAAAGAGAATGCAGTGGGGAGATTAGTAGTTGAAGGTGTGGGTTGGAGGGGAGGGGGGTTGTGTTGTTTAGCTAGTGATAGTATGGTTTGTGTGAAGTGTGTGTTGAATGAGGTAGCAATATTTTCTGAGGAGTGAGGGATGTTAGGAGGACCAGAATTGTTTGGGGCTGTGTTCGGAGGAGTCTAGGGCAGACTATTAGTATTGGAATTTGTCCTGTTTTATTAGCTTTTTGACTCTATTGCGTAGTTCTAGGAATTTCTGTCTAGTTGAGGGGGTCTTGGTTTTGCGCCAGTGCTCCCAGGCTTTATCCCTGTTTTTCATTTCTGACTTAGTGGTTTTCTGTAGCCATGGGGAGGGTTGTGCTTTGATTCTGGAAAGTCTTATGGGGGCATGGTAATTAAGGATGCTCAGGAAGGTAGTATTAAAAAATTCAACTGCATCATCAAGACTGAGGTACTTTAGAGGATGCCAGTTACATTCTTTGAGGGATGAGATGAATGTGAGTGGGTTAAAGTTTATTTTTTTACATATCTGATGGTAGAAGACAGGTTTAGCTTGGTATAGGTATTTTTTCAATAGGAATGTTGGGGAGTGATCACTGAGGCTATCTTATAAGCAGCCTGTTATATATGACTGGGGGCTCTTACTGACTAGTATCCAATCCAGGGTAGTGTGCTTGCTGGAGTTTTTATTTATCCTGGTTGGCGGCTGGACTAGTTGGGTGAAGCCATGAAGGTTTACATGATGGGATGGATGGTTGCCAGAACAGGATTGCCAGTCAATATTGAAATCACCTAAAATTATAGTTTCTTGGGGGAGATGATGGGTAGACCAGCTGAGGAGGTTTTCTGGTGGAGGGCTGTTTTGGCCAGGTGGGAAGTAGCATCCAATTATGTTGATGGTTTTGTTTTGGTTTATTTTGAGGTTGGTATATATTATTTCTTCATTGCCTATTTGTGGAGCTGATGATTTTAAGATCTGGATGTTTAGATGCTGTTTAAATATTATGGCTACACCGATCTACTCTTAGTATGCCATAACCTGTAGGGAGTATTTGCTAATTGGTAATGTGAGGTTTTAGGTAAGGTATGCTTGTACATGTTAGTTGAGGAGGTGTGATAGTAGTGGGAAGATGGAGGAGGTAGTGTTGGGTTAGTGCTGTGGCTGGCTACTGGAAAGATGGGAGGGGTTTGTGAGTGTTATAAAGGTGCGCAGGGTGGGGAGCGAAGTGGGTAAAGACCCTGTTAGTTGCTCTTATGAGGGGGCTGGAAACAATCAGGTAACAGAGTTAATTGATGAATGAACATATGATAGTGACAAGGGTGATTGTAGTTTTAAAAAATGATGCCTGCCACAGGTAATATTTATTAACTTTGGGATTGTCTTAAGGTAATAAACAGGGAAGGGGGAGGGGAGAACAAGGGTTGAGCAGGCAGTTCTTTGTACTGCTGCTAATGAGCCAAAGCAAAGACAAGTTAGTGTTTGAGAAACAATCATAATTGACCAAGGACTGCTCTGAAACTGTAAGTCATTTCTTAACCATTTTCAGGTGGAAAAACAGGATAACCTTGTATCAGTAGGCCACTGTGGTCTCAGTTTAAATTAACAAACACACAGTATTAATCAGATTATGGATACTATCTGCTAACAGAAGGGAATAAGAGAGAAAGTGGAAGATGAGTGTGTGTGTGTGTGTGTGTGTGTGTGTGTGTGTGTGTGTGTGGGGGGGGGCTGCTTACAAGCCAAAGCAGAGTGCTCTCCAGGGGAAAATGAATATTGGCTCAAACAGGTAGACACATACTCAAAGTTAACTTTAGCTGTTTGCAGACAGTTCAGACCCAGACTGCGCTTTTCTTATAAGAATGATAAAGGGGGTACCACAGTTGAATACTTAAGAGTGGAGTTAGGTCTAGAAAAGAAGAGTAGAGAGAGGAGTAAGCACTTTGAGATGGTAAAGATATATTATAAAGATTACAAAAAAAAAAAACTGAGCAAATAGCTAGTAGCACATATACTCTAACTGAAAATTGACTATAACTGAAAATTGACTAGCCCCTTGCAGAGGACATTAGCAGTCAGAGTATAGAAACCTCCAGTACTTTCTTGCTGTTTTGAGGGAAAACAGCTCTGAGGCTTCATGGAAGTAGCAACTATCTGCAGGTTTCATTTCTGGCAGTTAAGTTCCAATAGGGGAACCCACACAGAAAATCTTGCCTTTTTAAATATTTGTGATGTATTTTTTTATTTTCTGAAGAATACTGGCAATTTTATTAATATCAAAAGTTTCTTGTCTAAAAAAAAAGAGGTGTAGCAATAATGTGGGACAAAACATTACCATTACTCAGAATAATCAAAACATGCCAAGACAATAAAGGTTTGCTTGGCTGTAATTGAGATGGGTAAGAAATTATATACATTAATAAACAACTATTGGTTACCTGGTATTGGTACTAATACTATTAGACACATATTGAATCAAATAGTTTCACTGTCTGAGGGACATATCATTATGGCAGGTGACTACAACTGTATCTTAGACCCTAAAGATACAACAACTTCAGGAAAAAGAAAAATTACAGCACAAGCTAAACAACTTATAAATTTCATAGACTTATACCTACTCAAAGACATATATCATTTTGTGGATCATAACTCATTACAATACACATTCTATTCTAATAGATACAAAACATATTCTAGAATTGATAGAATATTTCTTTCCACACAGATAATGAATAACCTGACCAATGGCAAAATTATATCCTGCCCAATCTTGGACCATAATACTATCATATTTGAACTTAATATTAATAACACCCATAGTGTCCAAATTAAAAGGATTCCAGGATATCTCACACAGCTTAAGGATTTTCAATTATTCATAACAGAAGAGACACAAAACTTCTTTAATATAAACTCAGCATCAGACACACATGATATAGTTATTTGGGATGCCCTAAAAGCATATTTATATGGACAAATAAACAAATGGTTTCATAATAAGATGAAAATATGGGATAAAGATATAAGAATAATACAGGATAAACTGGACTCGCTATACACAAATAATAAAGACAACCTGTCTTCAAAGAATATAAGGGATGAGATATACAAACTAAATGAGGAATATAGATCTATCCTACATCATAAAACAAAGATAACACTAGAAAAATATAGGTTTCTTGCTTATTCCGTAAATCCTAAACATCTATCACACCTTAAGAATAAGACCAAAAGATTAAATAAATATAATTATATTAAAGAAATATATTCTGCAAAAAAGAAAAGAGAAGTACATAGTATACAAGATATATTAGAAGAGTTTAGATGTCACTTTCATGAAATTAATCAATCCACACAACAAATTCAAACACAAGATAACATAAGAGATTATATTAACAAGAATATATATAATAAATTAAACAAACAACAAATAGAAGTTATTGATAAACAAATTACTTTATCAGATATACAAAGTCAAGTAAGTAAGCTTAAACTAAACAAAGCTCCAGGTAACGATGGAATTATTCCTGAAATATATAGGATAATGCCCAAAATGGCTATTTCCTTACTACACAAAGTATATAATTCGGCCCAAAATGATAATATTACACCCCCATCCTGGAAATATACATTTATATCCCCTATTTTAAAATCAAATAAAGACCCAAACTTCTGTTCCTCGTACAGACCAATATCTTTACTGAATATCGATTATAAGATGTTTATGAATATATTCTCAGAAAAATTGAAAAAAATTCTTACCCCACTTAATAGACGAAGACCAGACAGGATTTATAACTAACAGAAGTACTTTTGATAATATAAAATGAACCCTAGCTATTATAGACTTCTCACAAAGGAAGAAAAGGAACTTATCATTAATTAGTCTTGATATTAATGCGGCCTTTGATTCTATTAACTGGATCTATCTATTTACTCTTTTGGAATGCTTACATTTTTCACATAATTTTATTAATCTTCTAAAACATTTATATAAAGGTTATGCATATATCAAAATAGGGTCATATATTTCCAATAAAATATCTATTACAAAAGGCACCAAACAAGGATGTCCTCTCTCTCCTCTACTATTTACTTTGATCATGGAACCCTGGGCAAATGAAATAAGAAACAATAAAGAAATAGAGGGTTTGGAAATGGACAAAGACAATATCGCCAAAATCCAGCTGTTTGAGAATGATGTTCTTATCACCACAAAGGGAAATGACTCCTCATTCATGTCATTATTGGAATCAATTAAAACATTTCAAATTATGTCCGGTCTATCATTCAATGACAATAAAACAAAAATTCTACCCATATATCCTAATAATAAAAAAATAAAAAAAAAAAGGATGATAGGAAATAATACATATCACATTGCTAATGCAGATCAAATCACATATCTTGGAATCATTCTTGCCAAAGACATTAAATCAATAATTCAATTAAACTATAACAAATGTTTACAAAATATCCAATAACTATTTTCAAAATGGAATACAATAATATTTACTACTGAAGAAAGACAAACCATTATAAAAATGATAATTCTACCTAAAATCTTATACATAATACAGTCCATTCAAATTCTACCCTCAAAAAGGTTTATAAATAAACTATACACTTTAATACTAAGATTCTTTTGGCCACAAAAAACCTAGAATTACTATTAATCAACATACTAACAGCTGGAAGAATGGTGGAATAGCTTTCCCAGATCTAAATCTCTGTTCAATTTACGCTATAATCAGATCAGTTTCTCAGTTCTTAGATATAACCTATTTAGCTAAATGGAAATCTTTATCGGAAGTATCAGCCATGGAACTTATAACAAGACCAACAACATATCAACTAGAAATCATAAACACACCTTTTATATGGATCTTAAAAGAATATTTTATCACACATACTAATCCTAATCATACTGCCAGTTACATACATAATATTATAATTAACTTTAGAAACTTTATATATAAACATGTTAAATATAAAGACTACTTTTTTTGTTATTTCCTATAGCATATACACAAGAGACTTTTGTTACCTCAGATATTAACAAAATTTCTCAACTGAAAAACAATGAACTCAAATACTGGTTCCAGCTAACTTAAGAATACAAGACTAGTTCAGTGGATCATATTATACAGGAATAAACACTTAATAATTCCTCATGGTTAGATATACAAACACATACTATATCTTGATAATAAGCTGAAACTAGCTTCACCAACTAGCAAACATGACACCAAGATATTATTACAATTTCTTCAATCAACATTATTACACCAGCATACATATTCAGGTAGTCTCTCCTTTATTTATTGACTTTTAAGGGAAGAAACATTTTCTTGCACACATAACTACGGGAGTTATTATAGTTTAATTACTCATAATTCTCCAAGTGAGCAAGATAAGGTTAATATGCTACAATCAGCTGGGAAAACATAATTTTCTCTGAAATGGAAGATTTACACATGGAGATTCATTAATAGATCCTTTTATACACCACAAATAATGTACAAAATTAATAAAAAACAGAACATATGTAATATATGCAACTCTAATGTAGATATTAACTGGGCACATATGTTTTTTGACTGTCCAACCTTAAATATCTTTTGGAATAAAGTAAATGATTTTTTACAAGCACTTTTTTCAGACAACTTCATATTGAATAAATCATTAATCATATTTAATACACCTGTTCCACAATGTGTTAGGAAAACCAAATACTCATTACTATGGACTATATTGGCAGTGGCTAGAAAGATCATAACAAAAAAATGGATTTCAAAACATCCTCCTACATTCTCTGAGTTTACTAATTTATTAAAAAAAGTTAGTCATTTACAGATAAGAACCATAACCTCTAGAACATCTAGAAAGACATATGAAGATCATTTATGAGTTAACTTACAAAATATGTTGGAAAAAAATAATAATTTTGCATAAAGGTAATTGACTTTCCTTGTCATTCATGAGAACAAGTTACAAAAGGAAGGTTATAGTGTATGTTAATGTATAAATACTGGATGTCTATGTACATACTTTAGTTTGTTTGCTTTGTTATTCATATATTCATATTTAAATGCTATAAATACATGTTATCAATTTGTAAATCTGCAATGTAAATTATCTTATATATGTCTATGTGATTGTTTTCATTATAATCAAAATCAATAAAATTTAAAAAAAAAATAAGTTTCTTGTCTGAAACTGCTATTTTTAGAATGGGCTAATTATTGAATACTGGGGCTTCTTTTATGAGAAAAAGTACTGCTTTTGGACAATTTTAATTGAAGTGTAGGGATTTAAAGATTGAGAAATGTTTTTATGTACTTCAAACAGTGTCTGAGTGTTTTGGTGCTGATGTGTACTGTGTGACAACTTACTTCATTATTTTATATTGGAGACATTTTATTTCAAGGTGCTATACTTAAGCATCATGAAGTGTATTTCAGGGCTAGAAATGTATTTTATGTTTGGTGCTCTTATACACCTTTTGACAATTTCACCTTCATTTCTTGTTTACTCTCAGTGCACTTTCTGTGAAAGGGACTTAGAGTTTTGACAGAGTTTATGTGTACTGTTTGTGGTGTTACTTTTGAATTTTGTGGGACTGCGAGGGAAATGAAAATGTGTGTGCTGCTTGTGAACACTTGTCTGACAATTTAGCTTCCAACCGACTTTTCCCAGCAGCACTTACCTGTAATCAGCTTCTTCCTTGGCTACAGCATGGATTCTTACACTGGCACTGCTGTTTCTTCTCCTGCTGTACCTAAATAAGAGAAAAAAACAACAGAACAAGGAGTCCTTGCCTACACCACAGGCTCAGGCAATGCCTCGGTCACTGTTGGGTGAGTCTGCAGTAGCCATTTGTTATTTCTCAGACCACTCATTGGTTTCTCAGGATTTCTCAGGAGTAGTGCCTTCCACAGGGTTAGCTACACCCTCTGTTGCTGTTCCAGTGTGCAATCCAAGCACAAAACAACCATTTTCTTTGGGTCTGGGAGGTTCTTCTTGGAGAGCCCAGGGAAAGAGACCTCTTGCCTGGAATGAAGTTTCATCCCTGCATCAGTCTCCTACCAGGGATGTCCCTAGAGAAAAAAACAAAAGGTTAGACATTGCACATCCAAAGACATTCGGCCTGCTGATAAGGATGATGTTCATAACTTAGCCAGGAGTTTATTGCAGGCTTTACATCCTAGAAGCAGAAATCAATACCAGAAGACTAACTGGATTAATCTATTCCTGAGGAAGATATGTCAGAGGATTCTGACACAGACAGAGGCAAGGCTTTTATCTTTGTCTGTTTCTCAAGCCCAAGACTCTGATTCATAGGGAAGTTTGTCCTCTTCATCTCCATTAGAGGAGTCTTCCTTTTCTTTTCTAAATCTAGTTCCAAGATGAATTATGTATTTTTGTGGGAAGAAGTGTCTGTTCCTGTTATACTGAAGACATATTTTGATGTGCTGCAACTGGATTTAACTCATGCAAATCCATTCATCCTATTATGCCATCCTTGGTGGATGTGTTAAATGCTGCCTGCAATAACCCTGACTCTCAGCTTTCAGTCCCAAAAAAAGGCAGAACACGTATTAATACCAACTCTTCCCCCTATGGTCAAGAAGGTAAGGCATTAGATTTCATTAGAGAATTACCTTCTAGTTTGTTCTGTCAGTTGACAGCTTGTGGGATTGTTCTACCGCACTTCCTTCAGAAGGTAGATCCTACCTGAATCCTACAATTTTTAATGTGTCTCCTGTGTCTAAATATGTATTAAAGGGTGTGTATGATTGTGCAGATACTGGGTCTAGGGTCAGTGCTACTACTACTTCTCTTTTGAGAAGCTATTCATGGGTCATAGTCAAAAGTTTTCTGATGGGGTCAAGTCTGAGATTTTAAACTCTACTTTAAACAAGGAGGTTTTGTTTGCTCTTGATGCTATTCAGGTTCTCAAACAATTTGATGACAGAAGGAAATTAATTCAGGGAGTTGCTAAGGTTTTTCACGCCTCACATTATAAGTCTTACACATCCTCTGCTTTTTCTTAAAAGACAAAGTAATCTCTGGCATCTCCTTCCAAACAGGGAACAAAAAAAAGAGATGGCAGGAGAGGGGCAATGAAAAAAAAACAGGGATCATTAAAAAAAAAGGACAGGCTACAGCTTCAGAATAACTATGCCAGCATTCCTCCCCCCTCCCCTCCTGTCCCTTCATCTGTAAGTCTATCCCATAGACTGGGTATCTCAGTTTTCCCTTTGACAGCAGACTGTTTCAGACTCTTGGTTACTAATATTGGATAAGAAGATTCAGGAGGGTTACAGTTAGCATTGGATACACCTGCCTCCTTTCACTACTGCAGCAGTGGGAATGATGAACACAGTACAATGTGAAAGTTACACTTGCCATAACAGCAGATGTTTAAATTCCTCACTACTGTCACTGCTGCAGTAGCAACACTCACCTTCCAGCTCATTTATACTGTATAAAGTTAGTTGTTGGGATAATATATGTTTATATCTTCTTGGGGTTTCGGGATGAGTAAGCTTTCTCTTTCTGCTTGAGCAAGAGGTCTTGACGTTTTCTACACTCTGCTGATTTCCTTCTGCAGAGCTAGCAAATCGTCAGTTAGAGTGAGGGAGAGGGAGGGAGCCTGAGCTTTCTGAGAGGCAGGATACAACCCAAATCGTCAAAGCCTATTGCAATAGTGAGGAATTCCACCATCTACTGTTGTGATAACTGCAACTTCTACAACTGTACTTTATTTGTTTCCTTTCCTGTGTTATTGCTTATTTGGTTTCTAGTCTTGTTTATTTTTTGAAATGCTGCTTAGTTTATGGATATGCCCATCTGGCACAATTTTACTCATTTAGTTTCTTGCTGGTCATTTTTTCTGTTTTTTTGAGTCATTTTCTCTTTTTTTTCTTCTAGTCTAATCTTGATTTTATGCCAGTTATCTAACAAACTATTTTTTAATGATTCTGACAATACTTATGATGGTAATTGATAATATTAGTTTTGCCAGGTGAAAGATGTACTGTTCCAAAACTGATCTGTTTACTTTGCCTAAATTGTCTGGTTAATGCCACATCCTGCTTTTACTAAATGTACTGCTGCAATCAATATTCACAGTCAGAGTTTTAAGACTTGATGAGGAGAGTCTGCGTATGACCACACTCTTTCCTAGCACGGCAATGTGAAAGACAAGACAGAACCTTGTGGCGTCTTACATGCACAATAACCTTATGGATAATATTTAAACAGAGGCATTACAGACCCCATTAACCTGCAGTCAAATAATATGTTTAAGGACCAGTATGAATACTGTGATTTGGCTGCATTTTGTATTTTTTATATTTTAAAATGAATATGTTTGGGTTCAAAATATTGTTTGGAACATGTACATTTCTGAAGAAGCATTTCTGTAGTTGAGATCTGTTAAATAAAGAAATCAAGATCCAGATGAAGAGTATCTGATTATCTCCTGCATGCTGGACTATAAATTGTTGCAGCCAGACACTAACAAAATAATATACAATTACAACAGCTATGACTTATAAAAACAAACAAATAAATTAAAATGTATTTGCTCATTTATTTTAAACTTTATTAATTAAGCAATAACCCACGCCTGGGTGTGGGTAATGCTGGATTTACCCACGGTTGGTGTGGTTTGGTCATGAGGGCGAAGCTCGAGTGGCCAAAGACAACCATGGGTAAATCCAGCATTACCCACACCCAGAAGTGGGTTATTGCTATTATACAATGACATTATTTAAGAAAAAAAATACTTACTTTTCTTAAATAATGGCATTGTATAATGCCTCCTTACTGCCCTTCCGCAGCTGTCCAGTATTCTGCGGCAGTTCTGATGTACTGCCCATGGATATGGTTACGCAGTACATCAGAGCTGTGTGTGGAAGCAACGGGGAAAGGAAGATCTCCGTTGCTTTTTAAAAGGTGTCTCGCTACGTTAAAAAAGTTTAACATAGCGAGATATCTTAAAAAAAAAAAGCAACGGAGATCTTCCTTTCTCCATTGCCTTTTTTAAAGCTGTCTCACTATGTTAAATGAGTTTAACATAGCGAGACAGCTTTAAAAAAAAGCAATGGAGAAAGGAAGATCTCTGTTGCTTTTTTTTAAGATATCTCCCTATGTTAAACTCGTTTAACATAGCAATATAACAGCAACGGAGCTCTTCAGTTCTCCGTTGCTGTCCAACAACAAAAAAAAAAGACTTATGGAAAAAATTTCCATTAGTATAAGTCTGATTTACAACGTGCATGCAGACCAATCAGCATGCAAGTTTTGGAATATTAATGGGGGGTCGTTGTATAATAAACATTATTTGACTTTCTCCCACTTTGGAGAAGTCTTATTTTTATTTACCTAATTCCAGACACTAATGGTTTTAGCCAGTAAGAAGTAAATCCACAAATTATACTAAATCTTGAATATTTCAGGGGCTGAGCTTTTTATCTGGCTTTGGAGAGCTCTTCTATGACTGCTAATGTCTCTTCAGTCTTGTGTCTTTCGGCTTTTCCCGGTTAGGGGTTGCCACAGCAGAACTCTGGTCCGCTAATGATTGGCAGTAGATTTTTACGTGCCAAGTTGCCATCCCTGACGCACAACCTTCAACGAAGGTATGCCCATTCACGCATGTCTCCACACAGAAGACGCTCTAGCTGAGAATCTCTTCAGTAAAAAAAAAAAAGTGTGCTCATGATTACTGTCTAAGTATTTTAGCAGGAAAAATAAACACATATTATGTGCCAAATATAAAGCTCTGAGAAGTTCCCACTTCTAACACATGAATACAAACCTGGACTGTAGCCATTAATGCCAGCTCCTGCAGATATGACATATTTTAGCTTGTTAAGCATAAGCCGATATATACTGATGCCAATGTCAAATGTTTCACTTAAAATAAATGCTGAGTGTACTGTCCTACCTGCTGAAGGAGATATATTTTTTATAACTATGACAAGAAGAGTCTACTTAAGAAGACAAAGGCTGAGATTCACTGAGGTATTTTTGCTGAATGTTAGGGTGAGATGTGTGGCAAAGAATTTGCTGTGTCATGGTAAGAAAACATGATTCCGGAAACACAAATGCACATAAGTGATGGTGTAACAGCTTCCTGAATCACACCCAGGGTATATGATACAATGAAAGATGTGAAAGAATAGAGCAATGCTTTCAAATGAAGCAGCAAGCCGAGATACAGGTACAGAAAAGTTATACCTTATGAAAGACAGTGTAATAGCCACAATGCAGGAAAGAATGTGTCACAACATAAAAGATTCTGATGCAGGATAACAAATTAATGATATATTAGTGAAACAAATATAAGGTTCAGCATATATACAGAACAGCAAATGAAGCAAAGAACTGTGTAATAACAAATGAGTGTAAAGCTCTGAAAGTACAAATGACTGTGCAGATATGGTATGTTCTGCTGTCAGACAAGCACAGAGTAGGATGAAACAAGCAGGCAATGCACTATAGAAGCCAGACATTCTGACTGGTGTAAGGTGGCACACATATACACTGTGCCATGCAAACATTAGTAACACTAACCATCTACACAGGTATCACATAACAGTGGGTAAGGAGTTACAGGTAGTAAAGTCCATAATGCACTGTCAACATCTCAGGGAGCACAGTAGCTGGTCAGGGCCAGAACAGCTATGCCCAGATGCCATACCTAGCCATGTGCCATATTGTGGGCAACCACAGACCATACAAATGTGAAAAATTAAACAAACAGTATAACAGGATAGGGTAATAATGGGCGCAGGTATGCAGCACATGGTGATTAGAACAAATTAGAGTGTGCCACAGCTAAATTACTTGGCAAGACAATAAACATGACACCGACAACGTAGTATGCCATGTAAGAAAACATGAAATTTGGGTCATTCACTATGTGGAAAGGTGAACCACTATGCACCTTCACGACGAAAACCTTCTAAAAGGCTAAATAATGAAACAGTGAAAACATATACCATGATCCCTGAAAAGAACTAAAAAAAAAAAGTAAGGATTACATATCTCTTAACCATTATAAAAAGCACATTGCAAAAAAAAGACCATCTAGACCACAGAACAGAAATATGAACATACAGGTAGAGAATAACTTAGTGATGAGAGAAACAGGGGTGGGAAGTAGATGTCTGGTTAGTGGATTGTGATAGGGAGGAATATTTGAAGGCAGATATATGGTATTCCTTTAATATATATAGCTAGATATATCCATATATGGGATCAGTACTGATCCCCGAAGGAACTTTTCACCGAAGCACACACACCGGGCATACTTCTGCGAAAGTGCTTTTTACCAAAAAAGTACTTTTGCGGAAGTATGCCTGCAGCTAGAGGGAGTTGTGGGGGAATGACTGTTGCAGTGATTGTACTATGGTGCAGATAAAGGAATATTCCCTTTTCCTCACTGTAGTGTGATCTCAGAGTGAGAATATTAAAGTAGGGGGGCACAGTCCCCGCATGGGGGGGGTGCAGGGGGGCTAAAAATAGATTTATTGTTTTTTTTTTTGTAACGCACTTTAATGAAAGCGTTTTTGTTAAAGTGTGTTTAGTGATTGTGGATTCGGTCTATTGAACTTTCGTTCAATAGTCCTAGATCCATATATATATATATATATATATATATATATATATATATGTGTGTATATATATATATATATATATATATATATATATATATATATATGGGACTACTATGCATGATCAAAATTTCAGAAAGCTGAAACCCATATGGCTAAAACCATATGTTTGACTTTTGAAATTTCGAACATGTAAAAAAAGTAAAACAAAACGATACAAACTCTGAGATCATACTACAGTGCAGAATACGAATCTTCCCATCCTGCACTATACAGAGATGCCCGTTCTGCATGATCAAAATTTCAAAAGTCAATCATATGGTCTCGGCCATATGGTTTTAGGCTTTCTGAAATTTCGATCATGTGTAGGGGACCCATATATATATATATATATATATATATATATATATATATATATATATATATATATAGACAGAGAGAGAGCGAGAGAGAGAGAGACACACACACACACACACACACACACACACACACACACACACATATACACACACACACACACACACACACACACACACACACACACACACTTCTGGCCCCAATGCCAAAACTTTTGAAATAAAAGTTTCGCCATTAGAATCCAAAGAACTCAAAACAGTTAATCTAACCCATTACCTAACCCTTAGTCTAATCTAGTAACACTCATACTCATCATGGTTTAGCAATGTATGTTTTAAAGATAATGGTCTACAGTTTGCAAATGCCAGCTTTAACGTCTTTATAAAGAGCAAGGGTTTTGTTTATACAACTGTTAGGCTAAATGCTACAATCCAGTCATCTAGTAAAAATATCTCTGTTAAATATGTTAAAAAAAAGCTAATAACTCAATGTTAACAACTATGGAGGTGATACTTACAAGGGGGGGGGGTTGTTATACTTAGTGCCCTACTGGGTTGTGGCTGTCCACTTTCTCATTTTCTAATGGGATACTGCATTTCACTCAACCTTCAGATGTAGATAACATTGTTAAGACAATAGAAGATAGGGTGAAACACTGCAAAGAACAAAAATTGAAGCAAACATATTCTGCTACAGAAATGGAGAAAGACGGGGAAGTAAGAGTTAAAATCAAAGTGAGCACCTCTGCAAAGAATGGTTTTGTCATTGAACAAATATAGCCTTGTGCTTCTAAATGAAGACATAAGCTAGCTCTTACCAATAGGCTTTCTTAAAGGAAGCAAAATGACTGCTCCTGATTCATGTTTAGAAATAAGAATGAGAGAGAAATGGAAGAAACTTTAGAAGAACAGAATGAATTACCAGCGAGAAAGTTTATTCATCATATGAAGGGTCAGGAATAATTGAAAATCATGCTAAAATAATATTGGGAATTCAATTATTTGGGGTAGATATGGGTGACATTTAGTGCATATGGTTTGAAATTAAACACTTTTCTTGAAGGAAAACTGTAATAATTGTCATTACAGTTGGCGGTTATGCTGATCTGTGTGAGTCAGGGATCATGACATAATATCTGACTGGGGAATTTGAATTTGGAACTGGTGGCTGAGTATTAAACCAGGATTGTTACACTGAAAGAAAAGTTTTATTTTTCTTCCAAATCATGCTTTGAATATTAACTGAACAAGAATACTGACATGACAGCAATTATATTAAAATATAATTTAAAAACGGATCATATTATGATGAATAAAACAATTTTAAATCTGGTGATTTAATAAGCTGTAGAAACAGATGATAGCGCAAGTACAATACGTTTGTATCCTGATGTGAATTTTCTCATTTTAGCACTCCTATAAAATTTTCTTTTCTGTATTTCCTGAACTTTTAACATGTTCTCTTTCACTATGGGCTTCATCACTTTATGCCTTTTTTGTAAGTTAGTGCAGAGCTCTATAACACATTTGAATGGTGTTTTCCCCTCTGTCCACATCTCTTTAACAATATCAGATAGACCTCTTGGATGGCTACAATGCAATTCTTCAAAGGGCAGAAACTCACTTGATGTTTGTGGCACCTCTCATTACAAATAGCAAATAGTAATCAGGGTAGCAACTAATCCCATTTCTTACCATCTACTTCATTTGGATATCTTAACATGAGTTTCAATGTTTTGATGAATCTGTCTACTAAATCACCAGTATGTGGATGGTAAACTGTTATTTTTATCTGTTTCAAATGAAAACATTTGCACAATTGCTGCATAGACTATAACATAAATTATGTGCCTTGGTTGGTGAGTATCTCATTAGGAACATTCATTCTAGAAAGTAATAGTTCAACTGTCCTGACAACAGACACAGCAGCAGCCATATGTGATGGTACAGCTTCTGGAAATTTTGTGGCATAGTCTGCTTTGACCAAGATGTATCAATATCCACAGCTAGATATTATCAATAGATCAACAATATCTATACCAATATGTTTAAATAGCACTTGTAGAATAGGCACTGCAATCAAAGGATTTGCAACTGCAGATAATGAAGCTGTTGTCTCACATTTTGGGCAGGATGAACATATATATTTTTAAATTTGTTTTATAATTCCTGGATAATAAAATCTGGCTAATGCTCTTACCATAGTTTTATCCATTTCTAGGTGACCTCCAACTACATGACTATGTTCAAGTTTCATAACTCATTTTGCTTTAAGGCTTTGATAGTTGTAACTGGTTTACAATTTTTTCTTAGGTCTTACCCTCTTTATAAGAGATCAATGTTTAGTTTTAGCAAGGGTAAAAAGTATGTTCAGCTTGCTCTTTATCATCTCCCACTATCACCTCTGTAGTCCCCCTTGCTATCACTAATGTATTCTTTTTCCATTAAGCTTCTTTGAAGGTAATATGGCTCACTTCTTGGTTTGCCAAGTGGTAATCATGCTCCTCACCTGTTTGTTTTGAAGAGGAAGGTTCAGTTTCCTTTCCAACACACACTGGGATAGGTTCTTCCATAGCCAAGTCTTCTCTATAAATGGTATCTCTAAACAAAAACTCTCCTCGGTTTTACTTTTTCTTCAGTCACATTTACTTGTTGCCCACTGTTTCCTTTTACATGAGATTTCTGTTTTAAACGGTTTTAAAAGACATCTATTTACTTGATGAGGTCCTAAGTAATATACCAGACAAATTGAAACAGCTGCAGACACTCTCAAATTCCTCAAGTGACCACTGCCCTATATTCTCTGTTTGAACATATAAACATTGTAAACCTAAACCCATTATTCTGGCAACCAGAATAATCCCTGATTATGCTGTCATTGTTCTCTATGCAGAACTTCAGCAACTTGATTAAAGTTCTCTGTATCAGTTCAATGAACCCATAACAGGCTATTCTACCTTCCAGAACCGTCTCCCTCTCCTATACAAGATAAACTGTTCCCTATGAAAAGAACAAGAGTTCAAGGCAGATATTATTGTTGGCTTATTGCTGATATCAAACAGCTAACAAAAATATATATGAAAATAACAGAAATGTAGCCTGGGCAGAATGGAAAAGAAAATATCCTGTATACACAAATTCAACATGTAACAGCATTTAAAAGTGAAACATTTCTGAAAAGAAGTTGTGCCCAAACTGAATATATTAGCCAAGTACAAACCTCTTATCTTGGACAATAAAAACAATTGTGGAAGGCAATAACATAACTCAGCACTTCCAAAGTGTTTTCAAAAACAGGTAGATGTAGTACTCATAGCAGGGATATGGTTTTTCAGCTAAGACAGAATATCAGCCATTCCCAACATCTACCAATCTAACTTTCTATAACCCACCTTCTTTCCAGCCATTTTCACCATTTTGCAAGATGTTTGACTTCCCCCAATTCTATTTTAAGGCCACTACCCCAAAATAAATAAATAAATACATAAAAATGATACAAAACTCCTTAAAAACCTGGACACACATTACAACCTGAGTTTCACACTTCACACCCCAAAATTCTAACATTAGCTAGCTATAATCCTACCCCAGTCCCTGCAAATAACTTTTGTCTTATTGTCAACTTTCCAATAGCTAAAATACTTGAAAAAATATAGTGTATGATCAAATTCTTATTCTTGAGTACTTACTAAAATATGTCATTCTAACAAATAGACAACATGTTTTCTGGCCTAACGTTAATATTCTAACAGATACATATTTGCAAATAGACCACATCATTACTAACATTTAACAAAGTAAAGTTTCAGGAGCCATATTTTTAGAGCTCAAGAGGACTTTTAAACTGTTGACTGCATTGAGTTATGTTATGTTGCTGCATAAACTGTCAAACACAGGTTTCTATATAGAAGTGGTACAGTGGTTTTAAACAGTGATGGATGCAGTATACCTTGGGTCCCAGGCTGTTTTCAAACCATGGACCTCCCATGCACATATTTTTAGCACGGACCATGCACAAATGCTTGTGTTCTTTTGGAGTCATTTTCCTGATTATTTTAAATAAAATTTCTTGTTTAATTCAGCACCATTTGTTATAGTGTATTTTAAATGTGTAGTTCTGAACATTTTTCCAGTAAGTGGTATAACAAAATGTATTAACCAGTAATGACAGAAGTACCCATTTTCGCATATTTCAAACATAAAACAAAACACAACCTTGCCACAATAATTCATGAATATCTGTATTATTCACTTATGACATGTTATTGACTGTGTACATTTCACTTGTCTGAATCTGATACAAAATGGCCACAGCAAAGTATTCTGGTTTGTTTTACTCAAATATATGGTATTCATGTAAAGATAAACTAATGACTTTTTTCACTTTAATAAAAACTAAAAAACTAAGAAGGTTCAATTACTTTCACAATAATTTGTATCCACAGGCACATCTAAACTCAGAAAATATAGCCTCATTCCTGATTACATCCTTCTCAGATATGTGTCAAAAGTATGACCAAAGTAACATATTTCAAATTAATTTCACACAAATGTACAACAAATATAGTAAAGCATGCCATCTTACTTCACACACATATTTTCATTAGCCCTGCAAAGCCATATTAAAGACTGTTTAAAATGATTTGATGATAAGAGCATAAGGTACTTTCATACACAGGAAGCTGTCACTCCCACTAGCAGTTATAGCCACTTTGTTAACTGTGTACACATTATTATTATGAAGAAATAAATTACATGTACTGTATTGGTAGTTTTGGATGAACTATGTGTAACTGTGCAAATGTCACTAGCATAACACCATAAAAACAAACTATGTGGCACAGTTTAAATAGACAAGTATCTACAATGACAGCATAAGAAATATTAACCACCTGATAACATATCCTAAATCAATATGTGCAATCTCTGCACAAGTAAAAATAATCTGAATATTTCTACATTAAAGAAAGCTATTAATAATGCAGATGTTGCTGTTGACAAACAACTTTGCATTTCAGTGCTTCATCTAAAAATGCAACGCCTGCTGCCCTTGAACAATAAATGGCTTATGTTGCATTGGAAATTGGTGTGCTGATGATGTTGCCATAACATTTCCTGAATTAGATCAGCTATGCAATAGGGAATGGCTGGCAAAAAAACAACTGCAGGCTTACAGTTAGCTACTAGGCATGCAGTCCAGCCTAGCCCAAATTTCCAATTGTCCCAAAGCACTGTCTGGTTATGTGACTTGCTCAAAGCCACACAGTAGGTAAATGAAGGTGGAACGATTCAAACCCATCATCCTAGGTACAGGAAGCAGCTCATTAACAATCAGTGTTTTAATCCCCTATGTTAACTACCAGACAGAGTAAAAGTTATCTACATGTTACTGACTGTGTACATCTCACTTGTCTGATTCTGATAAAAAATGGCCACAGCAAAGTATTCCAGTTTGTTTTACTCAAATATATGGTATTCATGTAAAGATAAACTAATGACTTTTTTCACTTTAATAAAAACTAAATCCCTTATGATCTGATCTTGTAGAGAAGACTGTATGACAGTAATATGCAAGAATCACTACAGATTGTTCTAATCATCACTCCAAATAATGCAGACTATATAATCTGACAAAGGTCAACCCCTTTGCAGTTGCTGAAGGCTATAAAGAATGTATTGTAAAATGATGTTACTTAAATGCAACATGTTTAGACAATATTACAAAATGCAGGCCTATTAATGAAGTAATTCATTAGTTAGTGCAATAAATAAAGAAACCCAATTAAAGACAATATAAATGCCGCAGAATCTTTTGTTCAATAACCCACAAGTCATACAAAAATTGGAAATGCTATTGCATACAACTGGTCCTCTTCAGAAGATTGCAACTTTTTAGAAAGTCAAACATCATATGATTAAGATCATATGATTGACTTTCCAAAATGTTGAAGCTTTTGTATGGAGATAACCACAAAGAGGATGGCAGTGAAGTTAAAACAAAAAACAATCCACAATTCACTCAGAGCAGCCAAATGAGAGCCCGGGTCACACAGAGGATTTTTATTCAAACAAAATAAGACACTGAAATGTCTTATTTTGTTTGAATAAAAATCCTTTGTGTGACCCGGGCTCTCATTTGGCTGCTCTGAGTGAACTGTGGATTGTTTTTTGTATGGAGATCACAGTACAGTGGGGATCGGAGAATTTGTCCTTTTTCTCTACTGTAGTGCGATCTCAGAGTGGTCTTGAAAATATGAAGTTCGACTTTCTGAAGAGTCAATCTTTTGACATAGATCTGCATGCAACATACCGTACTTTTGGGGCAGAGCTTACATGCTTGCAGGATGGTTCCCTATTAGTAACTTGAACGCTTACCTTATCGAATCCCTAAATGTCGACCCGTCCTTATCGAAACATGAAAGCATCGAAGTCCAGAAGAGCAAAACCGGAAACGTCGAATCATCATGGTTGGCCCTCTGTGGTATAGCTCCGTAAGGTAAGTGTGCGATAGTTAAGGACCTTAGGGTTAGGGTGCGGGTTAAGGTAAGTGCATGGATGGCAATGTATGTTAGATTTAGTGTAGGGTTTTGTTAAGTGTATGTGTGTGGATTATTTAGTTTGTTTGGGTTTAGATTTTTAAGGTAAGTGTGTGATAGTTACGGACCTTAGCGTTAGGGTGCAGGTTCAGTTAAGTGCATACTTGGTGGTATATGTAAGATTTAGTGTAGGGTTAAAAGTAGGGTTTAGTTTAGGGTTAGATATAGGGTTTTGGTTAGTGTATGTATGTGGTTTATTTAGTTTGTGTAGGTAGTATGTAGCGAGTGGTGGGATGGGACAAGTATGATAGTTTGATGTTTTGAATTTTGCGGTTTAGGGTGTTCTTGAGCTTCAATGAGGATGGGTCGATGTTTAAGGATTCAATAAGGGAAGCATTCGTGTTTATAATATAGACCCTGCAGGACACCTATACCTCATTTCTGACCTCTCTATGTCTTTCCTGTCATCATGAATCACTATACCCTCAGACACAGTACAAGTCTGACCTACCTGAATGGTTGATAATGCCACATTGTTGCAGCATATGCCTCCAGAGTCAGCAGAGCTGGATTGTGTTCAAATGGGATCCTATGCAGGTTAATGCACCAGCCCCCAGGCAGCCATATCAATATCCTATTATTTCACTGTCTCTCCCAAGTTACCATAAAACACTGCTCAAACCTGTCAGTGTGTATACTATTTTATTCTTCACTTTTACAATTATAATCAATAAAATGCCTTAACTCAAGTAAAATCAAAAAAATCAAAAAAGGCAACACACTCGAAAAAAAAAAACATTTAATGCAAAAAGAAACAGTAAGTGCTTTCATAACACAAGACTTTTTCAAACTGACATACTTTCTTTTACTCCAGTTATTTAAATACTTAAATAACATCACATGACAAACAATAATCACATGACAAAAACGTTATATTATTAATGTTTGAGTTTCTTCCTCTTAAGATATGCAATAAAGTCTTCATGATTGTTCAGACCAGGTGAATGCATTTTACCTGCCATAAATATTCACACCATCCTAACTCATCCTCTGCATTAAAAATATTGTTTGTTGGTGTTATTGTTAGTGTTCCTAACCACTCAGAAGTCTTTCATAAATTAGAGAAAGACTGCAGCGGGACAATATTTATTTTGAGAATTGCTTGCAAGTTCAGATGGTACCAAAAGGTCTGGGAGTAACAAAGATGCCAGTAGGTGATATCTACAAAGGAGTTTATAGATAAACAAAGAACTGGGATGTAGTATGTTGAGATGTTTACAAGTTTAAATAAACAAAAAATTAAAAACTTGACAAGCAAAATTCAATCAGCCTTTCTGCACTTAAAAGAAAGCATTTCCATTGAGAACTTTGAATCTAAGTTCTGTTTAATACAGGACAAGTTGATTAAAGAGAGTGAAATCTTAAGAAAAAGAAGAATTAAAAAGTTTTTGAGGGACAAAACTGAATATGAGAAAGGAGTGGCTTATCTGATTCCAGGAGGGACCAAAAGTATAGAGACCAATGAGGGTGCTGAAAGAGAGGGAGGAAGTGACGACAGAGAGCAAGCAATGGCTTCAGGAAGTAACATATGGAGATCAGAGAGTTTGGTGGAAAAGAACAACAGTGTTAAGAAAAAAGTCAGTTCTTTTACAAACCAAAAAGAGACCGATACTCAACAGAGTAGTGTAAATGTTTCTAATCAACAAAATTTTCATCATAGCGTACAAGGACAAAATATCAGAGTATACCAGCAGGAGGGTTTGAACAACAGAATATGGGCAGAAGTGGCAGGGACAGGGAAGAAACCGCATAGTAGAAATGTTCAGAAAAGGTGAAACAACAGAAAGAAGCAGTGGAAGAGAAAGTAGATGATGATGACTGTGATTTTAAAATTGTTAATTTGT
Organism: Protopterus annectens; assembly: GCF_019279795.1. Lineage (NCBI taxonomy): Eukaryota > Metazoa > Chordata > Ceratodontiformes > Protopteridae > Protopterus > Protopterus annectens. The sequence continues at coordinate 723,965,539 of NC_056744.1, forward strand.
CTTCTTGCTCCATTACTGATACTGCCTGTATTGTACTAAGCAAAGGCTAGGACTTTTTACTAGCTGCTAGAGCAGATAAATTTGATACTATTTATTGTTTAAGAGAATACATTCATAAACTAAATTTAAAAACATTATTTGATGTTAAGAATGATGAACATGATATCTTCTGAAAGCCAAGTGTGTTTAATCCACTGCTCAGGAAGGAATTTGAATTGTTTTAATGATGTCACAATTACAAATTATTAAATTATTAGAAAATAAGCCTTGTTATAGATATTATAATTTGTCTCTTAATGAAAGAGCACTTTTTTATGCTATAATTAAGAATGAAAATGTGTTGATTTTTAAGGCTGATAAGGGGAATGCTTTGGTTTTACTTAACAGGTGTGATCATAATCAAAAATTGTTACATATACTGGCTGACAAAAAAAATGTTATAGAAGTGTTTCTTTCCTTGAAGTCAGAAAAACATATTCTTTGATTGATTCCCTTATAGAAGAGTGGTTTTGCAGTTGAGGAATCACAGACTCAGGAAATATTTCATAATAGATCAACCCAGGTAAAGCCAAATTTTGTCTTACAGAAAATACACAAAGATATAGATAATTCCCCTTTAAGACCTGTAGTAGCAAGTGCCAGAAATAAAACTGAGTCTATGACTATTTGCGTAGATAAGCACTTGCAGAGAGTAGTTGAATTAAATTCTACTTATATAAGAGATACTTTTGACTGTATCAATAGGTTAGTAGATAAAAGAGTAACAGAGTCAGATTTGTTAGTAACTCTTGATATTAAATTGCCCTATACTGTAATACCAAATAATGAAGGAATGGAGATAGTGTGTTTCAAACTGATTAATTCAATTTTTTTAAGAATACTGTAGGTCTCCTATTGGAAATTTTGGATATAATTTTGAATTTCAATTTTTTTTAATTTAATGGGAATGTATACCAACAAACCAAAGGAGTAGCAATGGGGGTCAGCGATGGCCCTCAGTTATGCTAATTTGTTTAATCATGGTTGGGAAACAGATAATATCTTTGAAAGTATTTTTCCAACCATATAATTTTGTTCAAATGTTTTATTGATGATGTTTTTACAATTTGGGGAGGGGGTTTGACTTTGTTAGAATTTTTCTATTATTTAAATGGGATAAATTATTATCTGAAATTTACATGCGAGTATAATTCTGAACATATTAATTTCTTAGATGTTACAGTATCCAAAGAAAAAGGTGAATTATTTACAAAGATTTATAAAAAACCTGTTCAGAACAATGCTTATTTATACTATACAAGCATGCATCAGAAGAGGACCAAAGAAAATATTGTCAACGGGCAGTTGATGAGGATTAATAATCTTACTAATAAAGATGATGATTTTATCACAGAAAGCAAGATTTTTATGTGATAGATTTTTAGATAGAGGGTATCCCAATAAATTATTATTGTATGCTTTTACTGAAGTTAGTAACCAAAGAAAGCAAGGTTTTAAGCTTGGAAGAAGGCTGGACAAGGGAGATTATAAGATCTCTATGCAAATAAGTAATAGTGTAGATGATTGGGCTATTAAAAATATAACTATGAACAATTGGAAGATTTTTGACAGTACCCCAGAGCTCAAGGAAGTTTTTGGTGAAAGTCCATGTTTTATTCAAAAAAGAGGGAAAAGCTTTAAGAACTTCTTTCAAGCTAAGTTAAGGATGGTCAGAGTTAAAAACAACAAACTGGGTATGTTTAAATTGCAAGTTGTGTGATTTTTTTGTATGTTGATTTAAATGTAATTAACATTAATGATATTGATATTAGAATTAAAGACCATTATAAGTGCAAATCAAAATTTGTAGTTTATTTAGTAAAATACATGTCTTTTCCTGCCTTTTAAATGGGCTGAACAAGTAGGGAATAGTATAAATATATATATATATATATGAACACAGATATGCAGAAACAACTGGTGACAAAGAAATGCTCTGGCTAAACATTATAGATCAGACAAATGTAAAAAAATTAAAAATTTTTAATATTAGATGAGATTAATGGGTATGAAAATATTTTTAATGCAGAAGATGGTATGAATATTTGTGGCAGGTAAAACTGAATGCTTGCCATTCACCTGGTTTGAACAATTGTGAAGACTCTATCGCATATCTTAAGAGGAAGAAGATCAAACATTAATAATATAATGTTTTTTGCCATGTGATTTTTGCTTGTCATGTGATATCTAACTATTTAAGTAACTGGAGCAAAAGAAAGTATGTCAGTTTGAAAAAGTCTTGTGCCGAAAACACTTACTATTTCTTTTTGCATTAAATGGTTTGCTTTTTCGAGTGTGTTGCCTTTTTGATTTTTTGATTTTGTTTTTACTTTTACAATTATCAGAGATTTAGATATCATTTAAAACTTCTATTTCAATTTTTACAGCAAAACACTGACAGCTATTTTCTAAACAAAACAAACCACTGTCATACTGAAAACAGATTTAACATAATATAGAGTAAACTTCTCCTTCCTTGAATCTCACATTTAGCAAAAATATATCTAGTAACCCATTAAACTACAAGTGATATGCTGTGTTACATAACAGGATGCAGGAATTCAAAAGACAAATGTGTACCACATTTGCGAATAGCCTGGGACAGCCCACCAGACCCAAGTGTCCCTGTTCAGGAGTAGGAGTGCTATTTGAGGAAATAAGTTGGTCCTAGTCATGCAGAAGACAAACAGAAGCTGTGAGAATCAATCCCTTCACTACAGCAAACAGGTCATAGCCTTACTCATCTTCACTAAGTGCTAGACAAACTACTGTAGCCCAAACACAGTGCATTTCACACCTGTCTGACTGCCTCCAAAAACAAGTTAAATTAAAAATGCATTCATAGTTAAAATATTAACAGTAAACTCATAGACTTCACTTTTTTCACAGCAAAATGATAAACCTACTGTAAACATTCAACAACACAAGGAAACCAGTGAGGATACTCATGTTTACTACAATTAATTTCCTTCCCTTAAACCATAACTACACTTAGTTCATATGTAGTTATAAGGCTTGCAGAGCCTACCTCAAATTTCCTGTTGCCCAAAAGCACTGTCTAGTTAAGAGACTTGTTTAAGGTCACACAGTAGGCTAATGAAGGTTAGAAGAATCAAACCCTGTACCACAGCACTCAATGTCATAGCCTTAACCCTCTATGCTAGCCACCAGTCTAAATTAGAAAGGGAGTGAAAAAGATTCAAACTCCACATTCTTGGCAAAGGAAACAGCAGCACTTACTCACTATGCTAATTTCTAAGTTATGAGTAGACTAATGGGAATGAGATGCAAGAACCAAATATTTATACACACACACACACACACACACACACACACACACACACACACACACACACACACACGCACGCATGCACACGCCCACACACACACACACACACACACACACACACACACACACACACACACACACAAAGATGTGACCATCAATTACAGCTTGTTCCAAGTTGCACAGTAGGCAAATGAAGGTGAAAGGGTTCAAACTGTACTTTTGACTACAGGAAGCAATACATTAATATAGCTCAGTCTAAGTGCCAGACAACTCCAAATCACTTAAAGTGTTAACAGACTAAACAATAAGTGCTGCACTGACATGCATTTTATGAACAATAAAAAACATGAAACAGTATTGACTGGCATTACTGGCTGACTGATTGACTGTAATCCTCAGTAATGTACCAGAAAAACTAAGTTAGCAAAGGACAGGACATAAATGTGAGGCAAAATCAGAGATGTTCTGCAAAACTGGAGACATGTAAAAGGCAGACTGTTCAAATTCACCTAAAAATTAACAGAAGACGCATCAAGTGAACAGGTTCTGCATCAACATGCATTTTGTGAATTACAGGAACTATGAAACTTTAATGTTTAGCACTATTGACTGACTGTGGACATCAGTGACTTTCAACACTCTGTGATTTATCATAAAGTGAAGCAGTATATAAATGTCTGTCAGTTACTGCAGAAGATGAAGGCTCTAAGTTCTTAATGAGCTACTTCCTGTAATTAAGGGTGCATGGTTTGGTTCTTTCTACTGCCTCTATTTGCTTGCTGTGTGACTCTGATAAAGTCACTTAACCAGACAGTGCTCCTGTTATAAATATGTTTTAACTACTTCTTTTGGCTAGAAAGTGACTACCTTTACCATCTGGAAAGAAAACCACACATACAGACACTCATCCATCCTACGTTACAAGGACAAAGGGTTCTTTCATCTGCAGCAACGCTTTTCAGCAGGAATATTGAGATCAGCATGCTGAGGTATGTGCTCTAATAATGTTCATTCAAAACAGCTAGATAGTTCAAAGCACGAAGGGAATGCATGCATGTTTACATCATTCCTTTACTACCACCACCACTTCTTGGGCTATGCAAAGGGGTAGTTTCTCCTACTTCTTGTAATGCCTGTGAAAAAAAATTATTCTGCAGGTTGTACCATAGGCACGAATGAGTTAAATTGTTTTGTTGGCTAGCCATGACCTCCCTGAAACTATGGGCTCCAGATGGCTGCCTGTTTCTACCCTGTTATAATCCAGCACTAGTCTGAGAATTGTCTTGAAAACGAAACTTTCTGATTGACTGGATATTATAGTGCCATTCAGACTGGGAGCATACCATGGGAGGTCAAACGAGGTAAAATCCTGGGCCTTCCGTTATTCTCACTATTTATTAACGATTTACTCTGAGATCTGCCTCATATTAACTGTATAATGTGCATGGATGACATTATCTTGACCAGGTCCAATAAATGATCATCCTTTCTCAACTGTGAACTTCAAAAGGATTTTGAAGATATTTGGAGCTGTTTTTGTGAAAATAAGCTGTCCACTAATACACATACAAAAAAATTTCAGAAGTACTTAATTTTGTTGCTACATATACTAAAGAAGAGAACCTTAGCTGGGTCCTAAAATTAAAACTAAGCCAAACAACAACTTTAATTAAATAACTATTGTATGTATTTCTCACCAAATTTTCTTAATTGCAACTGTTTCTGTGCTTGCATCTAGAAAGCCTTGCTATAGTTTTAAATTCCCATAATCAAGGAAGACAGCTTGGTGTACCATAGCAAGTTAACTAAGTCTCAGGCTACTAAAAAGGCTGATGTTGCTCTGTCTGTGCAGAATTTCCAGAGAACATCAGTCTTCACAAAAGAACAGAATTTCAAAAGTGTTCTATGGCAGACATTCAGTGAATGACATGACACTCCTATAGTGTCAGCAACATATGGCAAACAATGACAAAAATGACAACACTATGTTATTATAACCAAGGGAAATGGTAAGGCTGAATTACCTGGTCAGAGATGTGTCACAACTCCTTAGATGCATTCTGATGTCCGAGAGCTTATACATTTTCAGTGCTGTGTGAATGCACTCAAGTAAAGTGTAACATTATTAATAAAAAATATATAAATACTGAGTAGAAATTATACCTCTTGAATACACTTTTGTGAAAAAAGTACAGACTCGGATATGCAAAGTAACCTTAATAAACAAACTACTTTCACTGATTTTATACAGTAATCAATATACAGAACTTATTGTTACACATGTGCATATATTACATTGCTTGTATATGAACATTACAAGAAATGAAATATGCATTTCCTAGTAGCATTACTATCAAATTATTTCACTTTAAAGTGGTAGGCAATCTACTGCTGAAGTGATCCATTTATGTAATAGCACGATTGCTTTTCATTTTTAAAAGTTTTATATTTCAGCCTTGTACTGAAGCTTAAAAACAGTAAAGATTTATCAGTTACTCAACTAATTCATATGTTACCATATTTTATTTTATTATGCAATAAATAACTCCAGGCATGCTGTAATGGATTTTTAAAAGAACTATGTGATTCTACTTTCACTTTCTAATTTTTTTTTAACTTCTGTCTCTGGGCTATTTGTCACAAGTTTGTCCAACAGCGGGTTGGCTGCCAGTTTATGAAACAGCTGAAGTTGGAAATATGAACTACTGTAAGTAATGCAAGTGCATATACAGTAGTTCAGGAGTGTGCAGAGTCCTTTATTTATTTTATTAACCATTTGTTGTTCGGTTTTATGCCTGAGTCCAGGAAAAGTGAGCACAAAATAATAGTAGACAAAGAAGTAGTTTGCAGTACATGCAAAGCCCATCAATGAAGTAATGAATAAACAAAGGGACAGCAGGATGATGTCTCGCCAACATGGAAATACAATACAAAGTTTAGTTAGGCAGTCCTACACACCAAATTATGTTAAGTACAGAAAAGCAAATATACACAGTTCATTTAAGAACAACCTTGGCAAGGGAAGATTCTGAATATGCAAGTAGTGCCATTTTGAATGAGTGGAACTCTATGTACTATCTCCCCTCCCAGAAGGGCACCTAAAGATCATTATTTACATTATTCTGAAACAAAACCAAGATGCAACTTGTATAGGTGCTGCAAACGTAGTAAATATAAACAAATGTAAAAGGAACGGTGATAAAAGTGAGGGTGTGGGAAGGGCTGATAAAATCAGTGGCATTTCCACAAAACCTAGCAAATAAGGGATGAGAGGATATGAAACTTGTAACCTAGGCATTCCTGTTCCTTAAATTCAGGTAGCAGGGAGAGAAAGGGTCTATAGGCAACTTCCTACAGGCAACCAGTATCACTGTCCTGTAACTTTTATCTGGGCTTATTCCCACTGAGAGAGGGTAGCTTTATCTGCAGGATTTTAAAGGCTACAGAAGAACATAATATTGTCCTTCCACTGTACACAGCAGACAATATCTAGGATCTGTCTGGATCTGACAGCACCTTCCCCACACCTAGCAGGATATCTCACCATTCTTATTTCATTCATGGATATGTTGGATATGAGGGTAACAGACGGCCACCAACACTTTGTCTTGCCCTGTTACCACAGAATTCCCAGACCTCTATAAACTATCTGTTTGATCTCCTATCTGAGGTGGCAAATCAGGAGAATGTGACACTAAAGACGTAACACATGATTGTAGACTTCAGGAGGACGTCATGAATGCTTTCCACAATATATTCCACTAAAAGTACCAGTATTAACTGTCAATTCTACCTCTGCCTTTTTCAGTGAGGGCTTGCAGCCTGACAACTACATACTTGCAGTTGCTTTTGGCACTGGTTTACCTGCAAGCCTCAGAATTCCTGGAATTTTGTAACAGTATCGAAGACAACTTTCTATCATGGCAGCACCACTTGTTTGGTACTTTGAGCACAATTACACTCTTCAGAGGCCACAGAGGGAGGGCACAAATCCAGTAAGAGGAAGAAGATGTTACCAGCCTTCTGGAGTGCTTGGGATACATTCATGGCAGGGTTGTTAAGGACTCAGAATTATGGTGCGTCCTGGCATCACGCATACCTCTCAATTGTATGGGTTTTTGCAAAATGTCCAGATTTCTGCCTCATATATTTGGTGTGTTCCCCCTAATATATGTCCCTTTCTGGCAAATAGCTAAGGATTGGAGTCATGAAATAATGACAAACATTTGAGTTTAAGACTCCACATCCTTCGGAGAATTCATGCTAATGCAAAACCTATTCTATCAACTTTCTAAGTTTGTAAGAGCAATATTAAAAATCTGTCCCTGTTTGTCCTCCCCATCATTTTAGGCATTGTCCAGATTTTTTGCTTTAAGAGGTTGAGAGGTATGACACCCTGCAAATAATGCTGGGTCATAGAAGCATTTTCATCATTACTCATTTAATCAGAGGGACATGCAGAAAAAATATGATTATTACTGTGCATGTGTCCAAGGCAGAAAGACACTGGTCTAGAGTGATAGTTGGACTTCACCCAGAATGATGCAGAGATTCAAAGACAAGATAATTGACTTCACTAATTGGCATGTAGCTGGTGTCTCTCCAAGGGATCCAGTATGTGTCAGCTTGAGATGAGGTGGCTGACAAACCTTCCTTCTTTGTCAGAGATGGACTGCACTCTTACCAAGAATTTCACATTCTGTATAAAATCTTTGCCACCCCATAGTGCCTGTTTTAGGTAGAGTCCTTCTGCAGGATGTTCCACCCTAATGAGTCTAATTCAGAACACATTAAGATGGCTCTAGAAAACAGCAGGAGTGGTAACAAAATATTGTCTCAGGTTGAAGCCTACATGCAGCTTGATCACATCTGTAAATGTATAGTTACATAATTATGAGTTTACATCAATGATGTGGTTCCTTGATTTCTGGTTTAGTGCCAACATCCCACCACCAGTAGTCAGTAGTGGTCAGTATACTCAGTACTTTTTTGACATCATAAATGCTAACTCCCTTGTACAAACAGCCATCCTACGAAGGCCCCAAATATCTTTGAACTTGTCCTTACAAATATTGCTCCTTTTTGCTACCTCCATGTCTATCATATTCCCTCATTAAATCAGACCATAAATCAGTGTTTTTTTTTTTTGCTTTAGAACTTGTGGTACTTTCCCCTCCAAATATCTCTGAGTTTGGGAACTTCTCAAAAGCAAGCCTACTTCAGTTACTTGATGACCTAAATTAATTCCAATGTAATACTCATTTGATGGATCCTGTTGACAAAGCCACAAATATTTGTATTGATAAGGCAGTCCCTATCCACAGCAACTATAATAGACAATTTAAAAAGAAACCCCCTTTGTTTGAATAAGTAAAAAACTATATAACAAGATAAAGAAATTACTTAATACGTATAAGAGATCATATTCTAATCACCTTTAAAGCACACCTACATGAACTAGAAAAGAGCTTAAGGGCACCATTAGGAAGTTCAAAGCTGAACAGAAACTTAAACAAGCCACTGAAGCCAAACTTAACTACAAATATTTCTTTAAGTATGCCACAAAGTTAAAAATAAACATCCCACATACTATTCAGAGCTAATCCACAATAATATTGTCCACTTTGATCCAAAATAAATAGTTAATATCCTATCTGACAAATACAGTGCAAAGTTTACTCCACCCACAAATTCCACTGTCCCAGCCCTCTCAAGAGTTAAGAACTTCTCATTCATGTGTTCTGATAACATACCTGATTCACTGATAAGCATTTTCAAATATAGCCTATCTGAACCCCTACATAACCTCTTTAATCTGTGCCTCTTTGTTGGTTACATTCCTGAAGCTTGAAAAACATCCAGTGTAAAGCCTTTACACAAGGTGTTTGAACCACAGACCCAGTTAGCTACAGAACCATTAGTCTCACTAGCCCCATACGAAAAGCTACTGAAGGCATTATCTCACACCTCATTAATCTGGACATTGAAAAGGGAACCATCAACAATTTGCATTTGTCAATGGCAGAACCTGCCTCCTTTAACTCATTAATTTCTTTGAAAAAGAAAACAAAGCAGTACATACAGAAGACCTGTACCTGTACAAATCCTTTGACACTATCCCCAGTCAGATATTGATGACAGACTTGTAAATCTGAATATAAATCCATATACTGAGCCATGAATAGCTAACTTGTATGAAAGAATACATGTGGTCTGCCACAGGTGCCACTAGCAAAAGCAAAATGTTACCACAGGGCTCATTGTTGGGCCCTTTTCCTTGTGGCATATATTTTTTTAGACTTTTGAACTAAAACACTTCACTTATGTTTATCTAAATTTGTAGATGACTATAAACTTCTTCTTTTGGCTTTTCCCGATTAGGGGTCACCACAGCGGATCACCTTGTCTGCTCATGATTGGCAGTAAAGTTTTTACAATGTTGAGTTGCCAGCTCGGCACCCAACCTTCCATAGAAGGCATGCACTCACCCCTAGGGCCAATTTAGAGTGTCAAATCCACCTACAGCATGTCTTTGGGAGGAAACTGGAGCACTTGGATGAAACCCACGAGACCACAGGGAGGACATGCAGACTCCGCACAGAAGGCACCCCAGCCGAGGATTGAACCAGAGAACCTCTTGCTGTGAGGCAGCAATGCTAACCAATGCACCACCACAGCCGCACGTAGATGATAAACTGTGTGTTGTTGTTCCTTACACCACTGACTTACAATTGCTTAACATGGGTTAGACTACATTAACAATTAGTGCAAGGATGGCAATCTCAAAGTAAATGTGAAAGTGTAGTACACTTAAATTTGGTCAACAAAACATTTATGCATCATATATGTGTAACATATACCCCTTTTGGCACCTGCTTGTCTAAACATATGACTAAATTTAAGAAACCCCTGAGATTTGTGACTAAAAAAAGATCAATGGCCTCAAGATCCTCAATTATCTATTTAGATGGCAGCCCTCTTCCTGTACTTGGGTTTTATAGATTTTTGTCTGGTGATCTGTGTCTAACCACTTAAGCTATGAAAGACCAGACCCTCCTTGACCCTTGCAGAATAAATGATTCCTTAAATCCCCAATTAAAAGACCTAATCCTTCATCAATAGATAAGTAAAACACATTGGAATGATACAGTTGTTGTTGTGTCTTTCGGCTTTTTCTGGTTAGGGGTCACCACAGCGGAACTCCAGTCCCAAATTCTTTCTCACCTCTGCAGCAAACATTACATGTCAAGAAGAGTAACACCATTGCCACTATCAAGGTAAACCTATATAATTGGATGGGCAATCCCAAAATAACCCCTGGTCTACCTTTTGCTGCTGTCTTTGAGGCTGGAGGGAACTTCTGATTATGGTTTATTGCCTAGGTTTGTAATGGTCTGTAGACTGATTGCCTAGTACTTATGAACATGTGAGGTTTTGCTTTGGTAATTAGTGAAATATATTGTAGAGTAAAGTTAGGGAAGTATTTTTGTTACTTGTGGCTTTGTCACACACCTTGAAATTATTCTCTATAAATAGGTTCATAGGTTCATACTAGGCTATCTGCCCTAGGGCATTTATAAGCCTAGCCAGAGTATGTTTGGCTTTCGCCACCCATTTTAAATTAACTTTGCTATGCCCTTTTTCAAGGTTAGTATACTGTGCCTCTGTCTAACAGTGACACAGAAGTGATACCCGGGGTAAACCTATATAGGTTCATAGGTTCATACTAGGCTATCTGCCCTAGGGCATTTATAAGCCTAGCCAGAGTATAAAATAAATTCCCACTGTCAGTCTCGAACCCAGGACCTTGGTAACACTAGTCTGTATGACCTACCACTAAGCCATGACTCTCATACAATACACATTGCATTTATCAGCTACTGGACACCAACATATTATACATAATGTATGCACACATGCCCACACACACACACACACACACACACACACACACACACACACACACACACACACACACACACACACACACACAAACACACACACACAATCACATTATACCTTTTACTTCTAAAGAAAAATAATTTAATACTGAAGCAGAGCAGACAAGACTGAATGCAAAACACTGAAATGTAAGAGGATAGAAAAAAACAGTTCTGAACAATGCAAAAAATAGCACTATTGATAATAATATACACTAATAAAATGCACACGAGATAACTCCCTTTGTAGTCTCCAAACTAAATTGTTGAAACTCGGAGGTCACATGAGCTCAGTGACATGCATAATGTATTTTTCCTTTCTCAGAATTTGTGGATTCTCAGAATTAGAATAACCAAGAATAACCAAGAATTATTGTGTGGGATGCAGTGGGGCTCGCCATTTAGCTTAAAGATGATATTACATATAATTTATTCTGACAGTGTCACATCAGAATGCTGCTAATTTGAATACTAGTTTGCACAGATTGTATTTTCACCTTTGGTCATATTACATTTTGGTGTTTCATGTTCAGCTTTATGAGTTTTGTTATGTAGTAATGTTTGGCTTTTAGAACTGGATGCATATGTGTTATTCATTTTCAAAGCCCTGCTTTATCCTATTTAGGGTTATTAGGGAGGCAGAAACTACACAGGAAAATAATGTGTGTAAGACTGAGGACCAAACCTGCAAGGGATGCCAGTTATCCAGGATACTGAAACAAATGCAAACACCACACACAAACGCACACACCATTTAGGCAGTTTAAAGAATTGCCAATTCAACTAACTGTATATCTTTGGAATTTGGGAGGAAACTGGAACATCTGCTAAACATACACACAGAGAAAGTAGACATGCATACTCGCATACTCTGCAGTGAAGATATGTCAGCAGGGAACTAGACTGCAGAAACACGGACTGTGAAACAGCAACTCTAACAACTGCAAGACTGGTTATAGACACACACACACACACACACACACACACACACACACACACACACACACACACACACACACACGTACATGATTATCAATATATATTTATCTATATCTATATTTCTCTCTCTCTCTTTATATATATATATATATATATATATATATATATATATATATATATATGCTTAGCTAAATATTGTATATATATATATATATATATACTTGGCTAAGTATTCTGTGAACGCTTAAAAGAGTATAAAAAAAAATGATCTTTTTAGATAGAAAACAAAAAACATGAAAACAAAAAGACAAAAAAATAGTGGCACCCACTGCTACTTATTTATACCAAATCTGAGACTGTACTACAACATGGAAAGGGCAAATTTCCAGACCCTACTGTACTGCGATCTTGCACACAGAGCTGTTAGCATTTGCTCTTAGCTATTACACCTGAAACGCTTGTGTTTTTATCAGTGGTACAGTTGGTCCATTATGTAATGGGACAAGTTCATTAGATCAACTGTTATATAATTCATGGGCTTTTCTCTTTTCTTTTTCTTTTTGGTAATTGTAAATGTAACCTATTGTTTATATTTGCGATTAGTTCTTTTTAAGTAATGTTTGAGGTGATTAGTTCAATGTTTTGTGTTTCAATCAAATTCACAGGTGACTATTTTACTTATTTATTTATTTTCAGTTTGTTTGCCAGGATGGTCCACTGGGCCACGAGGAGCCCGTTTTCAATGGAGTCATGGGGAGAAAAGCTCCAGAGAAGTACAAAATACAAATACAAATAAGACAAATACAATATAAACAGAAATATAAAAAAATACAAAGAAACATGTTGCAATAAAAATTCAGCTTACAGTTCTTGTAAAATAAGTCTATTCATGACAAACACATATATGGGAGGATTTAAAATAAATTAAACTCTCTAATGCTGACCTTTGCTTTGTTAGCAAGCTTTGCTCAGTAAAACAGGTGGTCGACAGGTGTGCAAGATCGACAGTTCCTGGGGTTGGGGAATATGTTATTTTCCAGGGGATTGTGCAATCTCAAGAGTTGAAAGAAATAATTAGCAGAGGGTGTTGGGGGTGTGGGGGTTGCAAAAACAATAGTTTAAAATGTGCATGCTCCAAGGAATAACCTCATAGCATGTGCACAAGTACTTTGATGTTTGTTTGCCAACAGGTTTCATCGATTTGATGAATTTAAGTGCATTCACATCTATAATATATCATATAATACATACAGACGTCTATATATATATATATATATATATATATATATATATAATTATAATTATAGAATACCTTGTTTCATGTTTGAAAGCACTTTGTAAACCTTTAAAACCTTTAAAATATTATTTTTGTAACCTGACTCAGCTTAGGGATATTATTTTTCCGAAGTTTGTTTTTCTACACCTTTGAGAAGATGTTTTCTGGATTATACATTGTTTACTTCTTATATGATATGATACCTGTATGCCCAGACAGTCTGCGAAGATCATGCCCCTTCCTCACACACCATACATCTGCCCTTAGCATGAGATGATACTCTAGTATAAAAGGGATACAGGGATGTGCCAAACTTTAGAACTTTCTTGCCACTACTCTGCATATGCAAACTTTGTCAGTGTTGTGTTTTGTCATTCACTTTTCTGCTTCACTGTAGAGACAGATAAGTACCCCATTGGGGCCTCTTCTTCAGTTTTATAATTTTTCTTTGAGAAACTTACTTTATGTTGTTTAGGAGGAAAAAGGAAAGTAGGACTGTGCACATCAGATTTCTTACAAGCACTCCCACTTGTTACTAATTTTCTCTTGGGCAGAGTATGACATAAAACACTGCTGGGCTTGTCAGGTATTCACCCCTAAAACGAACTAAAGAAGACTTAACACTCTTAAAACTTCCTTAAAAACAAATGGTTTCAGATGTTAAATCACACTGCCATGGTGTCATCTTATTCATCCACTGATATTATCCATCCATTAAGAAATGCAAAACTAATAGAGAGGTGATTGAATCAAACCAGACTTCCCCTTCTCATCGTGAGTCTGAGAAGGGTCACTCCACTGAGGTGCTTTTGCAGCCCTTGACCATCTGTACGACTTTCCTGGACCTTTAAACATTACCTCTTTGGAAGCCATTATGGCTAAAGAATTTATCACGTACAAGAAAATGAATCATGCAGCTAATTTAGCAAGGAAGGAAGGACCTAGGTTAGTTTTAACTGAAGGAGAGAAGAGGGTATTCATCAACTCATTGTTCACAATGACATTCAGGGATCCCTGATGTAAATCAGACCTTTGGCTTCCACCACTAGGACCATACATCTATATGTTCCCCATAAATGTAATAAAAAAACATATTTCTCCCATCCTGTGCCTCTTTTCATTCAGAAGTCTAGTAAAGATGACTGGTTTAATTTTGGACAATATATTTTCAAAACCCTTCAAGCCTTTCAAACTGGTCAGCCTTAATTCTCCTCTTCTGCTTCTACTCCTTTAAAAATAAAAAAAAAAAAACATTATTTTTTTGTTTTCTGATGAGGAAGACCTTTTTGATTCAGACCATGGGGTTTAGACTCTGCCTCACATATTCCTTCTCCTTCAGGATTTGAATCAGATGCTGGAAACACATTATGCTGTGATTCACTTAATAAGGAGATTTAGTTTGGGGATACTATTGCTAAGATGAAAAACTATTTTCAGTGGGAAAGTAGATGAATACTAATTTCCGGAGGAAAATTTATGAACTCTTAAATATGGACAATTTCAAATGTATTGTTATCCCTCCTGTTTTGGAAGCATTAGAAAATGCTTTTCTGGATGTTACCTTATCCCTTGACTCCCAACATCCAGCCTCCAAAATGCCAGATTTTATAAAGTGCCTAACAGTCATATATACTGGTATATAAACTCCTTGACTGAGCCAGCTGTTATTTCTCTTGACTCGGTCAAAGAAACTAGGACATCTCCTTCCTCCAATCCTATTCCTAATGACAAAGACATTAGATTTTAGAGTGATATGAAACAAAGGTTTATACCTCTGCCACTTTTTCATTTTTTGATTAAAAAGGACATAGAAACTAAGACAATGGGCATGAAACTGACTTAAAATACTTAGCTCAAAAGAAACTTTATAACACTATTAATATCTGCACCACATTTTATAATCATAAACTGCCTTTTGTATGATTAGACAGGCTGGACTTCACAGCCTGCTAACAATTTGAAAGAGCTTTGCTGGTTGATATGAAGAAGAAGAAGAAATTTCCCTACACAAGAACTTTGCCTTCTTATGGACTGACCTGTTTTGCTGTTTTTGAAAAGGAGGTACACTATGAAGGGTGGTTATTGCCAAGGGGTAAATAGTATTGTGACTCAGTTATCTTGTATTTCCTTTGATCATTATGAACATAATAACATTTTTTTAAGTGCTTCATGCAAAATAAGTGCTTGCTTCCACTGACATTCCAACTGTTGGCCTTCTCTTCCTAGAGCTCTGACCTCATGGTGATACCACACCTTATTTCAGTTCATACATGAAAGGAAGCAGTTTGAGTTTGATCAAGTGTGCCCATGACAGCAGCATTATATGAACCATCTAACAAATTAGGATCATGTATATGTATCAAATAATTACTAGTAATATTCCTTACTATTCCTTACTAATATCTCCTATTCCTGTCCCTTCATTTATCTTCCTGTATTAACCTTGGCCAGCTGTATACACACTTTTTTTCTTTTTTTTCTTACAGTTACCCTAACTGAAGAAATTTCTCTCTCTCACCTCCATCCCACACAAGGCCTGGATTGGAATACTGCCACCTACAATAGAAAGGGACTCGTGGGGAGTGCCCAATAACTACTGAAAGTACATTGTATATTTGCTTGTATTTTGACTTACATGGTTTTCCAACTAAAGTTAAATTACGGGTTGTGGTGAGCAAACTACTCTCAGATGACCACTCCCCCCCAGTTTAATTTCCAATTCTAGCTCACTGTTCTCCGACTAAGTATCTCTTCCCATAGACTGCTGCTTTTTTATCTGACCGATCTGAAACTTCTTGGCTCAGTTTCCATTCCCTGGCTTTACTTCAATATATATATAAATATATATTTCTATATTTTTGGCTAGGTTCTCATGGTAAACATTTAATATTTCCTTCTACTAACACTCTTCCTTGACTTTATCAGTTATATTTACCTGTGCTCAGTTTCTGAAGCCAGACTCTCGGATTTTTTTTTTCTTTCTAAGTTTCCTGCTTCTCAAGGCTCACTCCTCTATTCATCCCAACCTCTTATTTGCTTCTTTAGCCTACTCAGACCCTACCCACTCCAACTGATGCACACCTGAAGTTATGCACAGGCGCCATCTCTATTGCATTCCCATCTCTACTAGCTACATTAAAAATCTGCTTCTCAAACATAAACCGTGTTCCACTTCAGCTGACAACTTGCTATCACTCTTCCTAAAGGCTGCTGCAAACTCTATAGCATACCCTGTCTCCATCCTCATAAACTGCATAATCTGCAAATACACTGTCCCAGCCCTCTGGAAGAAATTCCACACAATACCTATCCACAAAGGTGGAAACTCTATTGAACTATCTAATTACTGCCCAATTACTATACTCTCACCACTCTCCAAAATTTTCAAGCATTGTGTCCATAAATAAATCCTGTCTTATCTCATGATTGAAAACCTCAACACCCCTACCCAGCATGGCTTCTGCCCCCACCATAGCACCTCTACTGCTCTCATTTCCTTTACTAACTCTATTTCCCTCGCCAGAGACAATAATAAACTAGTATCCTGCCTCTTCTTAGATCTCCCCAAAGCCTTTGACACTATCTCCCACCCTATCCTCCTTTCTAAGCTATCTCAACTAAACCTCTCCACTGCTACTATCTCCTAGTTTTTCAGCTACCTCACTAACTGACAGCAATCCATCAAATGGCTCTCTGATTTATCTCCTTTTCTCCCCTTAAAAATTGGCATCCCACAAGGCTCAATTTTAGGCCTCCTTCTTTTTAACATTTTTACTAACCAGCTCCGGGTCTATATTAAAAGACCGAAGAGGTGTTTCAGTGAACACCTCTTGGTCAACATGTAATGAGTGAATGCAATAAAGTGTGAACGCTCAAAACAGCGATTTTTTTTTCCCTGGGAAAGAAATCGCTTGGCCATCCCCATGTGTTTGCCCCTTTCCTTACTGTAGTGTGATCTCGGAGTTGGTATATTTAGTTAAAGGGGTGTGGGGGCAAAGCCCCCCCATTATTATGTTTTAAAGTGTGTGTGTGTGTGTGTGTGTGTGTTTGTGCTAGCAGTTTCTTTCCCAGGGGAAAAAAAAATCGCTGTTTTGAGCATTCGCACTTTAGTGCATTCGCTCATTACGTGTCGACCAAGAGGTGTTTGCTGAAACACCTCTTCGGTCTTTTAATATAGACCCCCAGCTCCACACTTCCTTTCCTTAGTCATCCCTCATACAATATGCAAATGACTCCACTATTATCACCACTGCTGATAACCCCTCTGACCAGCTCACCTGTACTCAAACCTCTTTTAACCTCACTGAAACTTGGCTTACTAACAACCAACTCATACTTAACCCTAAAAAGACAAAACTCCTCCTATTCCTACCCGAATCTCTCTACCATCTTAAATCCTCATTCACCATTTCTTCCTTTATCAACACCATAATCTCACCTGAAGCCCACACAAAGCTCCTTGGTGTAATCATCAATGACCAACTTACATTCAACCTCCGTGTACACAACTGTATAAAGAAAACCCACCAAAAGCTTGTCCTACTTTATAGAAACTAAAGGTTCCTCACCCCTAACTCCAATATCTCACTTGCCCAAGCTTTTCTCTCCAAACTCTTGTACCGCTCTCAAAACCTGACTAACTTACAGTCCTCTCTACTATCCAAACTTGAAACCACATATAACAAAGTAGCCAGATTTGCAGCCAATATGCCACCAAAATCACACCACTGTCTTGCTCTCCAAAATCTTACTTGGTTGGAATTTCCTAACCAACTCTTATTTACTCAACTTCTCACCAGCCATACTATCCTAAATAAGCCCTCCTTCTGCCCCGGCATATCCTCCCTAGTCTCCCTCTATAATCCAACTTGCTCCCTCAGAAGCTCAGACCAATGCCTCTTACAGATTCATAAGCCTAAAAAAATCACTAGGACAGAGCCTATATTTCTATCTTCCTGCTATATCATAGAATAAACTTCCAATGGCTCTCAGAAATATCCCCAATGCACACGATTTCAAGTCAGCTCTCAGAAATTACCTTTACAGCACAGGAAGATGTCACTGTAACCACCCCAACTAAACTCCTCCCCTCCCTCCTTCCTGCTTTATTCTCCTCCCTCCCTCTAATTCTTCACTAACTCCTCCTCTCCCACAATAATACTATCTATTCTAACTTCCTGGGTGGCACAATAATAACCTACTACTGCTCTCTATACCCCGCCACTTCCTGCCCCCAATATTCTCAGACTCATTTTCCCTCTCTCTCTCTCTCTCTCTCTCTCTCTCCTTACACTCCTATTGTCAAACTAAACCTCTTTATCTCTCATACTACGCCACCACTAACAATTCGTCTGAATCTTTGCAACTTTGCTCTGACCAGATCTTCTACTATACTCACTTTTTACTTATTATCCCTTAATCACTAATATCTCTTCTTGTACTACAGTTTGAGCATCAGTTTCACCTTTTGTGTATACTTTCTATTGTATCTACTTAACTTATACTTAACTCCTGTTCAGTCTTCACTAGCATAATCAGTACCATGAATTTTTTGCTTTGTGCACTGTGAATTTCTTACATGCACAATTTTTGCCCTTTGAATTTTATACTTGTATAATTTGTACTGTTGAGTTGTGAATTTTTTTAGTCAGCACTGTCAATTTTTCATTTGCATAACTTGTGCTTTGAATTTTATTCTTGTATAATTTTTGTATTGTGGAGTTTTCTCCTCAGGCCTCTGCTAAAAAAGGGCACAAGCTCAGATGGACTAACCTGGTCAACAAATGTCAAATAAATAAATAAATAAATTCCTGTACCTGACTAAGTGAAGATAGAGTGAGTTGCTTAGGGGAACTATACCCTCAAGTGAATCAAGCAGTGTCTAGGTCAACAGACTGACTCCTCCACAAAATCACTGATGATCACACAAGGCTGACATGTTAGATCAGGAGAATTGGCTTTTCTATCTGTGCTAGTGGTAGACCTCTCATCTGTCCCTATTCTGGAGGAACATTCCCATTTTCAGACCTGATTTACCCATACACAGGATGTCCCTATTAGGGTGGGTATTTCACAATTTTCAGGGTTGATTTACCCCTTAACACAATTTTCTAAATCTTCCTTATCACATGTGAGTCTTGAAGCTGTCTAGTATACAGAAAACCACTCTACATGGCCAGCATACTAGTGGCAACATAATTTAAAGAAAGTGGACACACATCTGACATCTCCATTTTTCTGAATCAAATATAAATGACTTTGTGTAGAAGTTTGCCATATAGTTCATTAGAGTCTATATGTTTTTGCCGTCTCTTTGATAATGTGCTTATATTTTCCATTATTTTTGTCACTCTCTTCATTTTTTAAATGTGTTTCTGAATTTGTACCCCACGTTCCTACAGGAAGTTATGTGCTATTTGGTATCCAGGTTTTATGCTAAATAAATGTCCAGATTTTAGCTTGATGTTTCTACTTTTCAAGGGCCTTTGTTCCTACTTTCAATGTCTGCAGATTGACAGATATGGCTAGTGGAATCTATGAGACCCATCATAATAAAAATAAAAGTATTTGTAAGACTCTAGCTCATCCTCAGTCAATTTGTGTGTTACAATACTGAATCAGATCTTTAAAGTGTTACAAAAAATTCCTTATATCACCTGTTAAACAGTATATAACAGGAATTAGTCTGCATTTTGAACTTGTCTACCTGACATTTCCTGATAAAATCCAGTAAAAACATTAAGCACATTGAGAGGAACTACCTCTCTACCAGTGTTACCAGACTTAGGACACTGTATAATAGGAAAATCCAGTGGTATGACAACAGCCATGTGGGACCAAAGCTGGGATCTCCGATGAATGTGAAGTCATCATCAGACTGCAGGTTGAAAATAATGTCCAGATAATTATGTATGGACCTTGCATTCATGTGCAAAGCACTATTCAGAGCTGAACTATTACAAGTACTACTCATTGGCTTGTGATGGAAGCAGGTAACTTAGGTCTCGCTGCTACCAGACAATCTCACCCTAAGGTTGTACTGTGTAACTTCTACAGATATTTGCTGTCTTCCCTTCCAATGTGCCACTGATGGAGCCTTTTAACTAGTTTTGTTCTGTCCCTATGCAGAATGTCTGGACTAAACCACAATTAACACATAGAGGCTTTGAACATGCTAAAGTTGTAGCCTATGCTTCTTACAATAGAATTTATTGTAAATGATACCAAATTAAAATTACCATTGGATAGGTGTGGAATTAAAATACAATTCTAGACTCAAAAAAGTTTCTCACTAAAGTATTTCTTTCAAAATAAATTTGTTACAGAATGCTTTATTGGCATGCATTCAGTTAAGTATGTAGTAAAACAACTCTGGAAAGTGCAGTAGATTACAGATGTTGTGGATACTTCAACATTCAATAAATAAATTAGGAGTGAAAAACAGGAAATAAAACTTGAATGAGAAAATGCAGCAGCTGCAGCTTATTTATTTTAAACAAATGTAATAAAGTAAAGACGAAGGCCCAATAAACATGCAGCAGGTGTTCAGCAGATGCTATGACAACAATGATGGTGTAAAGTGATAAAAAAGAAACAAATACTTAGCTCAAGGCAGGGCCTACTTTTATGGGATTCACATGAAGAAATCATATAACTACTTCCAATGTCTTCTGAAAAGAACTTTACTATTGGTCAGTATGTCCTCTTTTTAATAAGGACAGAACTGAAGCTGAGGCAATCAGGTGCTACAGAAGCAAACCAAACTGTAAAGCTCTTACACTGTCTATCCAATAAGTTATAAGCAGCAGCCAGCACAAAGCCATGTTATCAGCTCCATTCAGCAGCTGCAGACCAACCCAATCCAACAGCAGCAACAATAAAACATCCATTAGTTTTAGCTCTCAGACAGGAACACCAAGACATCATAAACGTATCAGTAACTATTCAAAGGCTTCATTATAGATAGTCAGGTGTTATCAAGATGGGTAAAGTTGACATAAAAGTTCACAATGCCTTAATTGGTAAAGTCTTGGAAAAGAAACACAGAAAAAGAGATGAAGGCTTCAGAAAATGCATTTTTTAATTGTATTGATCATGTTTCAACAGAATATGTTTTAACATACTTGCACATGTATCCTAAAAAGCCAATTAGGTAAAACATAATTTTTACATAAGTAAATGATTTGAAAGATATATCAGACTACAATTCATAAAAGATATATTATTCTGACATTTTTTTGCTGAGAAAATTTAAAGGGTTGTTTCCAAATATTTGGTGCTCAGAACATAGAAAGAAAGCCCCAAAATATGGCAAACACAATCGCCAACAGGCACTCTAACTAATAAACCAATGCTGACACAGGTGAAGAGAAAGCATAAGTTTGGAGTGACTCAAATGTTGGAGTGAATTATAGTGCATGGCAGAAATTAACACCAGAAAGCAGGAGAGCAAGCAAACGTGGATAAAATGGTCACTATTGTGTTAATAGTCCAGAACTAAAGCTATAAAACAAATTCTGTTTTTCAGCAATCAACCTTTGCTACTGTCTTGTTGTAAATTCATTTTTATTTCAAAGAAATGGTTATTGGAATTCCTAACTCAATAAACTACTCAGTGATGTCACATTGGATTACCGCAGGTTAATGAGACAGATTTATTCTGCAGGTTATCAATGTACGTAGCTCTCCTCATTTAGTGCTTACATGTATTATATTGTAATAAAAAAACTGCATTCCTCAAAGGTGCATTAAAGTTCTAGCAGGAAGTAGAGAGAAAAAAACAAAGGAGAATATTAGAGCGCATGTAATGAGAAAGAAGGAAATAGTTAATACTTAAGGGTTGCAGTGTAGGATTCTTTGGGGTGAACTGTGCAGAGCAATTATGAACAATTGGTGCAAGTTATGCTGCTGGTCTTCCAGGGCTATTATATTGCTGGAGGCTGGACAATACCTTATTTTTGGATGCATTTGTTAGCAGCAAAGCCATCCTTTTTTTCTTAGTGAGCATGAATGTGAGTGGACTAAAGATAGCAGGCAATGCTAGTATGAAAATAAATGGCAGATGTTATTCAGGCCGTGGAAGATGGGAGGGTTTGACAGTATTAGTTTTAGATAATATGCTTAAAGGAGTTATTTGGAACAACTCTGGTAAAAGGGTTCGGGGGGATATGGTTAACTGGAAGAACTGGAAAGAGAAAATAATTCAGGTGGTAGCAGATGTGTTCTGTCTGTAAGGGGGGATGAGGGTTGCAGGTAGTTTATTGCATGGACAGATTGTATGTACTGTAAGTTTACAGCTTAGAGGATGGTGAATGAATGATTACATTTCCAGCAATTGCAAAGGGCATTTAAACTCTGGTTAGTCAAGATGGGGATAATACAATGTTGAAACAATGGACTGATTTTCAAGACTCAGGAAAGGATATAATAGTGGAAAGGAACTTGAAATGTGGACACATTTATGTCAAGCTTAATGGGAAGAAATATGGTGACTTTACTGAAGGGTTGAGGTAAAGGTGGGGTGCAGTTTAAAGGGTAGCTATTTCTAAGAAGGAATGGGGGAAGTTTCTGAACAGAATATCTGGTCTAAAGATTGCACCAGTTGTATGGGATCAGTATGTGAGATCACTACTTAGGTGGCATAGAACACCATCACAAATCTGTGTGGGTTGGAAGGTGAGGATGGGAGATGTCAGAGATGTGGAGGAAGAAGCAGGAAATTTACATATGCTATGGGAATGTCAGAGGGTGAAATATATTTGAAGTAATGCTATACAAAAAGTTGGAAGATATTTATGCCAAAAAGCTGCCTCATATTTGGCCCTTTCTCCTCCTTGGGATATGATAGAGAAAGGTGGGATGGAGGGAACAGGAAAAATTTCAGATTTTGCTTGTGGAAAGCTTGGTGAGAAGTGTAATAACAAGATGTTTGAAAGGGCAGATTGACTGGAGGTAGGATATGATGGTATCAAATAATTTATAAATTTACCAGGAAGTTTTTGAGGTGCAAGTAGATAGAGAGGCTAACATCAGAGTTGAGTGAGCTTGATGACATATTTGGGAGATAGGTAGACTTTTGGGGACAGGGCAGTGAGTTCGGGTCTACATATATGATAAGTTGATTTTGAGTGGTTGAGTTATAGGAGAGATATATTATAGCTTTATGTTGGAAATGTATTGTAACTTTTGTCTGTATGTGAAATAAGCTCAGCTTTGAAAATTTAATAAAAAAGAGTACGTTACAGGTTCCTACCATCTTATTCCTTCAAGATGGATCATGGATGATGGGCCAGTCTCTGACATGATTTAGTACCTTACAACATAAAATTGTCTCAACAATAATAATGACTTTGTATTCTCCGTGTAGAAAAAAGCATTGTTTCATAACTGAGATTGCATAGATTCTTTCCAGAAATTGCATATAGGTAGCTTTTCTTACTATTTTTACTTCTAATATCCTTTTTTGTATAAATTCTCTTTCTATTTTAGACATTAATCAATTTATTTTTCTTCTTTGTTATTTGTTGCAAACTTCTTCCTTTCTTTTTTATATCTTTTACATGCTTCGAATCCTCAGATTGCTAAATATTTGTATCCTGAATTCCAAAATTGTCATCGGCAGTATCATATTTAATAGGGATTGTGTGATCTTTACTGACATAAATATGTTCTGTTTGCACTTATCTCATCAGCCCAGTTATTAATAAATGTAACAACAGTTTTCCAATCTGTGTCAATTGCCCAAGTGGAATCATCATTGCTAAATCTAGATTTACTACCAATAATGGTAAGTAAATCATCCATCTTTTGACAAGAGGAACACAGGTCACCAGTGTTATCAAGTGTTACCTTTAAATATGTATTGCTTTAGTACACTGTACAAGATATTCATACTTTAGCAAATCATTAATGGCATACTCTTTTAAGGAATCCATTTTCAACTACAAACGCATAAAGAATTCTAAAAGAAAGAATAATCAAAATCAATTACCACAAAATTCTAAGAAATTTTAAGTCAACTTTTATGAGAAAGTCAAATGAACAATATGCAACTAAATATTAAATTAAGTACACTAAAATCGTTACTCTGACCTATCACACCAGCTGTGGTAGGCATACTAATTGCTCACTGTCGCACGTCATTATAACAGTAAAGCTCAATAAATGACAAACTAATACAGGACTGCTCTCTCTACAGACTGAATGAATTTGTAGCTGACTAGGCCCCTTGGGATAGCTAGAGTTTGCCTACCTAAAAATCTATCTTTTTTTAACAAAAAACAGAAAATCAAAGATAAAACAACATATAAATCAAAATAAATCTTCTGGTCTATAAGCTATCCCTCTCTTCTGAGAAACAGTGAAAACAAGGTAAAAATAAAATATAAATGAAAATAAATCTTCTTACCAAGCTGTTGCACAGTCAATCATAAGCCAACACAGAATTGTTTCAGATAAGCTTGGCGCTGTATGATTACTTTTGAAACACCATCTTCCACACAATCTTAACGGGGCACACCAGACAGAGTTTTGGTTTGGTATAATGGTTAAGGTATTTACCTTACAGACACAAGGTGCAAGTTTTGGTTCTCACTTTTGAAAGGGAAACTGGTAGGCTTAAAATGGCCCACAAGAGCAGCTATCCTAGTACTTACCTATAAACATACCTGTACATGGGTCCCTATCAGCATCTCGAATGCTGACAATATCGAATATGATATTGTCGCATCGAGAATGCCAAAAGGGCAGAACATCGAACGGGTAAATGGAAATCTCCATAAGGGGAGATTTCCATTTACCTCAATGTAGTGCAGTCTCGGAGTTGGTATATTTAAGTAGCAGGGGGTGGGGGGTGCATAGCCCCCCTGCCTACACCCTTTAGTTCTTTTTTTGGGGGGGGTATTTTTTTTATCGGCATTCGAAAATGTAATAGGTCGATCATTTCAGTTTGACATTTAGCGATTCGACCTATTACTTTTTCGAAATGCTGATATAGACCCCTGTACATACAACATGCAACAGACAACAAATAATTTCAGTACAGAAACACAGTATCCATGCTGGTCCTGGGAATGAAACTGCATTTTTGTAGTTTGATAGTGTTCAGTCATACAAGTTCTTCCATATGAGTCATTGTCCCTGGGTTTTACTTATACCCAACATAGGTTAGAAATTGATGTCAGTGCCACAGCTACAGGGAGTAGTTAATGTATCCCAGAAGACATGATTCTGGTGTTTCATTTCTCTGGAATGTTTCCCTCAGTCTAATTATTAAACATAATCAAACAGTGCGGCAGGGACTAGAGTATATGGTCATTACATGCATGAGATGGTATATAATGCTATACATAACCTTGATGAGAACAAAGTACACCTCTCAAACTCTTCATGCAAAAATTATGTACAAATCCAGAAATAATGGCAAGACAATGGCACAAAGTCAGGAACAGATTGTAAATATTGCTCTTATAAACTTAGAAATTTGCTAGAATAACAGGTTTTGTGTCAGCATCCATTTTCTGAAGGATACAAAGTTTGAAACTCAAACATCTTGTTATTTACTAACTTCAGTTCTCAGTGATTTGTCAGAAAACCACAAATTTTATAAGGAATAGGCTAAAATGTAAAGTAAAAATATTGATATTCTGCAAAATTCTGGACTGTTAAAATATACATGATAGAGTATAACACCTTTCTGTTCACATAAACATTTGCATACTATAGTGGTATATATTAATTGCAACACATTTAAAGTCCACTGCACTTTTTAACACTTTTAATAAATTATCACTTAAGATATAAGCACACATACATTAATAGAAAACAAACCATATTAACATTTCTAATGCATTAAACATTGCATATATGTTTTCTTTGTTTATACCATCATTTGCTTCAACATTATATAACTTGTTATCCAAATGAAAAAACAAATACTGCTAGGTAAAGCACTTTCAGTATAACAAAGTACAAGCAAAAACGAAAATAACTGAAAAGTGCACCATGCGCTGTATATTTCAATGATGACCCAAGAACTCCATCAAACAAACGATAAAATCCAAAATTTAATACAGCTAAAAACAAGTAAACAGACTGCAGTAAGGTAAGCGCTTTCACGTTTGTTACAACGCTTCATCAGACATCTACAGGCAGTCAAAGACATCCACATTTAAATAGTAACAACAACAATGACATCACTACCTGTTCAAGTGAAGCGGATTAGCATAAACAAAGGTAATTAAAAAGTTAAAAATGCATACATTAATTAATAAATTCTCAGCACTGATTATGTTAATTCAATATTACATCTGAAATGTGCATATCATATATTTATATATATATACATTATAAAAAATGTTATAACATAATAAAGGCTAGTGCCTTAGAGGTCTATTGGCCAGATATGGCTTAAGTGTGATTCTGTCATTAAGCCCATACCTATGGGCTTGTAATTTCAGAATCCACTTACCTTCCTTCTCTTCAGTGGAAATCCTAATGTTACCCAACCTATCAGTCCTCATGACTAATTCTAGAACCTTAAACTTGAAAGTATGTGAGGGTCCATGTGTAATAACATGTTGTGCTAAGGCATTCGTAGTGTTGCTCCTGTCAATCGCATATATATATGCTCTCTTATGCGCTCTCTTAAGCTTCTATTCGTCTTGCCTACATAGAATTGCTTACACTGATTGCATTCTGCTATATAAATAGCATTGACAGATTTACAATCTGCATAGTGTTTAAACACATAACTACGTCTCGTAACTGGATGGATGAAATTATTAGAGCTGTCTATATATTTGCATTGGTTGCAGGAGCGGCAAGGGAAAGTGCCACATCTTTCAGACTGTCTGATCCCTTTAGTGTTACTATCATAACATAATAACCTGTTAAGTGATAACATGTTCCTATATGCAATGCGAGGTGTTGCTTCTACGAGATCCTTGATCTTGTCATCCAAAAGCAACAATTTCCAATTGTTATTAAGGATGCTTCTGATATGTTTGTTCATGTTAGTGTAAGGCAGTGTTATTCTATTGATTTGGCGGGTGTCTTGTTTAATAATGGATCTCGGTCCATGACCACCTCTTCTCATCAGAGGGACACCAGGACCCGATCTCAGAACATCACTTTCTCTAATATCATCATGAACTTCATGGCAGCTATAGCCTCTAGATATAAAATCCTCTGTTAATTGTGACTTGCTATGTTGAAAGGTTGTATCCTGGGTGGTTAATCTAGACACTCTCAGAATTTGATTCTTGATTATGTTCCTGTGTACATGTTTGGGATGCATGCTGTTCCGGTGCAAGAGATTGTTCTTCCAACAGGGCTTCCTATACAGCTCTGTATCAAAGCCATTGGGAGCCTTCACTACTCTGACATCTAAAAACTCAATAGCATCAAATGAATAGGAACAATCAAAACAAAGAAAATCAGTGGTGGCATTTAAATAGGTTACAAATTCCATCAGATGTTCAATCGTACTTCCCCATACAATAAAAACGTCATCTACAAACCTATTATAGTATTTCAAGTGCCTACCAAAAACTTCATTGTTGTTAAGGACACAGGTATCTTCCCAATGTGCCAACACTAAATTAGCATAGGCGTTGGCACATGGGGTGCCCATTGCCACCCCTTTTGTCTGTAAGTAGTAACGTTTGTCATATAGTAGTACATTATTTTCTAATACAAGTTCCAAGAGTGACATCCATCTACATATCTTGTCGTTGGAAATGTTGTTTTTTACTAAAAATAACCTAATGAACTCCATTCCCATATCATTTGGTATGGAGGTAAACAGTGATTTAACATCAAGTGTTACTAAAAGGTCATTGGTATCATATAGAGAAGAGTTAGCGAAAGCTGATAAATTCTCTAAAAAATGCGTTGTATCCTTCAGAACCTGATCCACCCCCATAACAATTGGTTTAAACATTTTATCCAAATAAATAGAGAGGGGCTCGGTGAGCCATCCTCTGCTGGATACAATGGGCCTTAGTGATTCAGAAGTTCTTTGTGAATCTTGGGAAGACCCCTAAATGAAGGAACCAGGGGACTATCAACCAAGAAATAAACATACAAGTCATTGTCAATAACATTTGTTGGAAATAAATCATACAAATAACCATGAACTTTTCTAATTAAATCATTAAGATCATAATTGTGTAAAGGAAAATAGGTAGTGTTATCAGCTAACATTGTTTCCATTTTTTCACTATACATCGAGCTATCCATAATGACCACTGCACCCCCTTTATCAGCTTGCCTAATCGTGATCGAATCATTGTTCTTCAAGCTGATAATCGCTTCCCTTTCACCAGAAGTTGTATTAAAAAATTCAGGTTTGATCCCAGGATCATTATACAACTCAAAGATGTCATTTTCACAAGCTTGCTCAAATGCCTCCAGCAACGGATGTTGCTGTGGCATAAAAGTAGAAGGCTTCCTAAATACATTATGTGTAGTGACACCAGTTTCATTGGCAGTATTGCCATAGAGCATTTTCAAATTTAAACTCCTGGTAAAGAGCTTGATGTCCACAATAGTGTCCGTGAGTTCATTGCAACTAGAGGGTATAAACCCTAAACCTCTGTTTAAAACAGATAACTCATGAGAGTTCAATACATACCTCGAAATGTTCACAACAAGTCCATCGGAATTCATCTCATAGTTCGCTTCATTTGTTGGGAGGCATCTTCTGTTATTTTTCTCTTTACAGCCCTGCCTTGTGGGGACCAAGTCCGTTTCTCGAATGGTTTGAAGGGCAACGGAAAAGAAGGATAGCCCTCACCTATGCCAACAACTTCCTCTTCAGCTGTAATAGTGTTGAAATCAACGGGCGGACGTTTAGGACGTGTATTTCTCAAGATGTTCGTATCAGGAGCACCTAATAGCTCTACGGCGGTATTATCATGTTCATCGGCATGGACAAGAGCCTCAATAATGACCTGTCGTGGTTTCTTCGTTGATTGAATAATACCATCAGCAAGATGTGAACAAGCCGGAAGAGACGGAACAACTCCATCATCCATATTTCCTGTCGACGTCATTGCAGGGGCGAATCCCTTGCCAAAATTCAAACGCGTCTCACCAGAACTATCAGCTGTACGTTCAACATTGTCTTTGGCCATGGGAGTAAAAACTCCTTGCGGACCATGAGAATCAGACACTCTCATGTTGTCAATAGTAGAGCGATGAGTGTTACTCACTTTAGTGGCATTATTGTAGGTTTGATCACGGGGCCAAGAAAAGACCTGGCCCTTTTGAAAGTCTATAAAATCCCTCTCAAGCTTTTTCTTTTTGTCCTGTAAGGACCTAGTGTCTATGGAAGTGAGCATGAGCTTCAAATCATTAGTGAATGACATCAATTCACAATGTCCCAGAAGCTCAATCAGCTCATTCTCCAACTTCAAAATTTCCATAGTCAATTCACGTATCACACCGTCATAATGCTCAATAAGGATCTTGATATACATGAAACTGGTATCAAGATTCAATTTCTGCCATCTAGCCAGGAGTTCCGGCTGCGTAGAGCCAAATGTGGGCATCTTTAACACCCTTAAGCCTCTGGGAACCAACTTGAAGTGAAGGTTGGCTTCCATGTGCAGTTTCTGCCACTGCACGTTACGGAGTCTCTGTAGCTTATTCTCGAGCTTCCTCGTAAGTAGAGTGACATCCATGTTATGCTTAAAATTGCTGGCAGTATTCACATCATTATTCAAATCGCTAACCGTTAATTTAAGCAACGGGTTAGCTGACATTGCAACTAAGGTCTCCATGTTGGTAACACTTTGCATTTCCAGAGCACTAGCCGAATTAACAGAGGTAACAGCCATGTCCTAGCAGTAAAATGAATGACAGCTATCCAAATGAAAAAACAAATACTGCTAGGTAAAGCACTTTCAGTATAACAAAGTACAAGCAAAAACGAAAATAACTGAAAAGTGCACCATGCGCTGTATATTTCAATGATGACCCAAGAACTCCATCAAACAAACGATAAAATCCAAAATTTAATACAGCTAAAAACAAGGAAACAGACTGCAGTAAGGTAAGCGCTTTCACATTTGTTACAACGCTTCATCAGACATCTACAGGCAGTCAAAGACATCCACATTTAAATAGAAACAACATCAATGACATCACTACCTGTTCAAGTGAAGCGGATTAGCATAAACTAATGATTTGAAGCTCATGCTCACTTCCATAGACACTAGGTCCTTACAGGACAAAAAGAAAAAGCTTGAGAGGGACTTTATAGACTTTCAAAAGGGCCAGGTCTTTTCTTGGCCCCGTGATCAAACCTACAATAATGCCACTAAAGTGAGTAACACTTATCGCTCTACTATTGATAACATGAGAGTGTCTGATTCTCATGGTCCGCAAGGAGTTTTTACTCCCATGGCCAAAGACAATGTTGAACATACAGCTGATAGTTTTGGTGAGACGCGTTTGAATTTTGGCAAGGGATTCGCCCCTGCAATGACGTCGACAGGAAATATGGATGATGGCATTGTTCCGTCTCTTCCGGCTTGTTCACATCTTGCTGATGGTATTATTCAATCAACGAAGAAACCATGACAGGTCGTTATTGAGGCTCTTGTCCATGCCGATGAACATGATAATACCGCCGTAGAGCTATTAGGTGCTCCTGATACGAACATCTTGAGAAATACACGTCCTAAACGTCCACCCGTTGATTTCAACACTATTACAGCTGAAGAGGAAGTTGTTGGCATAGGTGAGGGCTATCCTTCTTTTCCGTTGCCCTTCAAACCGTTCGAGAAACGGACTTGGTCCCCACAAGGCAGGGCTGTAAAGAGAAAAATAACAGAAGATGCCTCCCAACAAATGAAGCGAACTATGAGATGAATTCCGATGGACTTGTTGTGAACATTTTGAGGTATGTATTGAACTCTCATGAGTTATCTGTTTTAAACAGAGGTTTAGGGTTTATACCCTCTAGTTGCAAT
This sequence comes from Protopterus annectens, assembly GCF_019279795.1. Taxonomy (NCBI): domain Eukaryota; kingdom Metazoa; phylum Chordata; order Ceratodontiformes; family Protopteridae; genus Protopterus; species Protopterus annectens. The sequence continues at coordinate 723,997,000 of NC_056744.1, forward strand.
GAACTCACGGACACTATTGTGGACATCAAGCTCTTTACCAGGAGTTTAAATTTGAAAATGCTCTATGGCAATACTGCCAATGAAACTGGTGTCACTACACATAATGTATTTAGGAAGCCTTCTACTTTTATGCCACAGCAACATCCGTTGCTGGAGGCATTTGAGCAAGCTTGTGAAAATGACATCTTTGAGTTGTATAATGATCCTGGGATCAAACCTGAATTTTTTAATACAACTTCTGGTGAAAGGGAAGCGATTATCAGCTTGAAGAACAATGATTCGATCATGATTAGGCAAGCTAATAAAGGGGGTGCAGTGGTCATTATGGATAGCTCGATGTATAGTGAAAAAATGGAAACAATGTTAGCTGATAACACTACCTATTTTCCTTTACACAATTATGATCTTAATGATTTAATTAGAAAAGTTCATGGTTATTTGTATGATTTATTTCCAACAAATGTTATTGACAATGACTTGTATGTTTATTTCTTGGTTGATAGTCCCCTGGTTCCTTCATTTAGGGGTCTTCCCAAGATTCACAAAGAACTTCTGAATCCGCCGTTAAGTCCCATTGTATCCAGCAGAGGATGGCTCACTGAGCCCCTCTCTATTTATTTGGATAAAATGTTTAAACCAATTGTTATGGGGGTGGATCAGGTTCTGAAGGATACAACGCATTTTTTAGAGAATTTATCAGCTTTCGCTAACTCTTCTCTATATGATACCAATGACCTTTTAGTAACACTTGATGTTAAATCACTGTTTACCTCCATACCAAATGATATGGGAATGGAGTTCATTAGGTTATTTTTAGTAAAAAACAACATTTCCAATGACAAGATATGTAGATGGATGTCACTCTTGGAACTTGTATTAGAAAATAATGTACTACTATATGACAAACGTTACTACTTACAGACAAAAGGGGTGGCAATGGGCACCCCATGTGCCAACGCCTATGCTAATTTGGTGTTGGCACATTGGGAAGATACCTGTGTCCTTAACAACAATGAAGTTTTTGGTAGGCACTTGAAATACTATAATAGGTTTGTAGATGACGTTTTTATTGTATGGGGAAGTACGATTGAACATCTGATGGAATTTGTAACCTATTTAAATGCCACCACTGATTTTCTTTGTTTTGATTGTTCCTATTCATTTGATGCTATTGAGTTTTTAGATGTCAGAGTAGTGAAGGCTCCCAATGGCTTTGATACAGAGCTGTATGGGAAGCCCTGTTGGAAGAACAATCTCTTGCACCGGAACAGCATGCATCCCAAACATGTACACAGGAACATAATCAAGAATCAAATTCTGAGAGTGTCTAGATTAACCACCCAGGATACGACCTTTCAACATAGCAAGTCACAATTAACAGAGGATTTTATATCTAGAGGCTATAGCTGCCATGAAGTTCATGATGATATTAGAGAAAGTGATGTTCTGAGATCGGGTCCTGGTGTCCCTCTGATGAGAAGAGGTGGTCATGGACCGAGATCCATTATTAAACAAGACACCCGCCAAATCAATAGAATAACACTACCTTACACTAACATGAACAAACATATCAGAAGCATCCTTAATAACAATTGGAAATTGTTGCTTTTGGATGACAAGATCAAGGATCTCGTAGAAGCAACACCTCGCATTGCATATAGGAACATGTTATCACTTAACAGGTTATTATGTTATGATAGTAACACTAAAGGGATCAGACAGTCTGAAAGATGTGGCACTTTCCCTTGCCGCTCCTGCAACCAATGCAAATATATAGACAGCTCTAATAATTTCATCCATCCAGTTACGAGACGTAGTTATGTGTTTAAACACTATGCAGATTGTAAATCTGTCAATGCTATTTATATAGCAGAATGCAATCAGTGTAAGCAATTCTATGTAGGCAAGACGAATAGAAGCTTAAGAGAGCGCATAAGAGAGCATATATATGCGATTGACAGGAGCAACACTACGAATGCCTTAGCACAACATGTTATTACACACGGACCCTCACATACTTTCAAGTTTAAGGTTCTAGAATTAGTCATGAGGACTGATAGGTTGGGTAACATTAGGATTTCCACTGAAGAGAAGGAAGGTAAGTGGATTCTGAAATTACAAGCCCATAGGTATGGGCTTAATGACAGAATCACACTTAAGCCATATCTGGCCAATAGACCTCTAAGGCACTAGCCTTTATTATGTTATAACATTTTTTATAATGTATATATATATAAATATATGATATGCACATTTCAGATGTAATATTGAATTAACATAATCAGTGCTGAGAATTTATTAATTAATGTATGCATTTTTAACTTTTTAATTACCTTTGTTTATGCTAATCCGCTTCACTTGAACAGGTACTGATGTCATTGTTGTTGTTACTATTTAAATGTGGATGTCTTTGACTGCCTGTAGATGTCTGATGAAGCGTTGTAACAAACGTGAAAGCGCTTACCTTACTGCAGTCTGTTTCCTTGTTTTTAGCTGTATTAAATTTTGGATTTTATCGTTTGTTTGATGGAGTTCTTGGGTCATCATTGAAATATACAGCGCATGGTGCACTTTTCAGTTATTTTCGTTTTTGATTATATAACTTGTTCAATTCCTGCCTTCTCTCAAACCTTACTTCTCCTCCTGAACATTATTCTGCATGTATTGTTCCACAAATTCTATTTATTTCTATGTATGTTACTCCTTCCCTTTTCTAAAGTTTCCATTTCCAGTTCTTTTATTTCTTTAGTAATATTCAACACTTCAGTTACATTTGCACTTTTGAACCAAGAGAACTAAAAAGTCTGCTGGACTTCGGCTTGATCATTGTACATGAGCTATTTGTAGCATGAACCTCTGTGTACTGCATCAGGACCAGTATCGTTGCTGCATTTGCCATTGCCTGTGAGATGATCAAAACATTACTGCTGATATTTGAAATGTGCCCACACTCAAGACACGTAAGGCTGTTGTTATCATGCACTGCACAAATAGTACCTTGAGAGCACATTGTCTTGATTTTTAGGCCCTATTGCAGTAGTTTCCAGAGTTTTACAATAACAGCTGGTAGAAGACTGTAACAGGAAACGTCCTTCTCATTTCTGAGATCAGCACAGATTTCATGATGGCTGTACTTCTACGATGTACAGCCTTGTCATACCTTGCCATTCATTATCATTTATGAGGTCAGTGTACATTTCATGATGACTGTAGTCCCATGAAGTACAGCTACATTATAGATTACTGTTTCTGCTATTTAGACTGTTCTGAGTTCAAGCTTTTTCATTTGTCCTTTCTTTTCATTCATTTTTAGAGGACATTACATGGTGTTCATCCCATCCAGTGCACACTGTGCTGGTGAGTTGACCATATCTAGAAACACAGCAACTACTAAGCCTCTAAACACTTCTGTGCCATTCACTATCTGTGTTCTGCATTGCAAAATTTCATATCAGTCTTCATAGTCACACTCTTACGTGCAACATTTGGGTTTTGCTTTGGCTTTCTATAGGTATTGCACTGCAGAATTACAGGTCACATGCTCTTCAGACAAATGTAGGGTTTATGCTATATCATCATGCAGAACTTCCTGGTTGCAGTTTAAATTTTTAGGCATGATTTTGGATATAACATGTGTTCAACAAATTTTACACCAGGTGTAGTAATTTTTGATAGACAAAAGCTGTATTTAAAAACTGCAAGTG